>NW_028261394.1:43248179-43275679 GCF_051295495.1 Thamnophis sirtalis
CTAAGGTGCATTGAGCTCAGAAACTTCATCTGATTATTACATTTTGGAGTTGGGGGTGGGTGGGGTGGGGAATGGTGGTACTATTTTACTATTTTCTGGAAGGGCAGTGACAGGCAGGAATAGATAACATACATTAACTATTGCATTTATGCTTAACACGCATGCTCTCGTCACCTCTAGGCTTGATTACTGTAATGCGCTTTACTTGGGGCTGCCCCTGAAGAGTGTTCGGAGACTACAATTGGTCCAGAATTCTGTTTAACTGTTTAACTGTTTATTTCATTTGTATGCCGCCCTTTTCCCCCGAGGGGGACTCAGGGCGGCTCACACCTCAAAACAAGGGAAGGGGGGATACAAACAATTTGACAACAACATAAAACAATACATAATTTAAAAGCGCAACAATCATACCATTCGAGACGTGGGCAACGGTTCTTTAGCCCCAGGCCTGTCGGAACAGCCGGGTTTTAAGGGCTTTGCGGAAGGCCTGGAGGGTGGTGAGGGTGTGAATCTCCACGGGGAGTTCGTTCCAGAGGATCGGAGCAGCCACAGAGAAGGCTCTCCTCCGGGTAGTCGCCAGTCGACACTGGCCAGCGGATGGAATTCGGAGGAGGCCTAGTCTGTGGGATCTAATCGGTCTGGTGGAGGTAATTGGCAGAATGCGGCCGCGCGAGCGATATCAGGTGTACCTAGGTACATCCATGTTACACCTATCCTCCGCGAGCTGCACTGGCTTCCCATCGGTCTCCGAACACGCTTCAAGGTGCTGGTGGTTACCTTTAAAGCCCTACATGGCTTGGGACCTGGATACCTACGGGACCGCCTCTTGCCACATACCTCCCAATGACCTATAAGATCTCACAGGCTGGGCCTCCTTCGGGTACCGTCGACCGGGCAATGCCGGTTGGCGACTACTCGGGGGAGGTCTTTCTCTGTAGCTGCCCCAGCCCTGTGGAATGATCTACCCGCAGAGATCCGGACCCTTCCCACTCTCTCGGCCTTCCGGAAAGCCATTAAAACCTGACTGTTCCGGTAGGCCTGGGGCTGTTGACCCCAAAATACGGTCCAGCCCCATTTAGAACAGAGTGCATGGTGTGCTGTTTTTAAATCTATCTTTTTTTTCCCTCTGTATTTTTATTTTTTTGATTTATTTCTGTACTATAAGCCGCCCTTTTCTTTCCCCCTTTCCTTGACTCTCCTCTTCCCTCCTCTGCCTTATCCTTCCCTCCCCTCCCCTTCCTTATTCATCCCTTCCTTTCCCTTCCTATCCTTCCCTTACCTATCCTATCCTCCCCTCCCCTTGCCCCTCTCTCCTTTTTTTCTCTTCCCTTCCCTTCTTTTCCCTTCCTTTCCCTTCCCTTTAATTTCCTTTCCTCTATTACATTTTTTGATGTATTTTATAAAATTCTTGGACATGGTACCAAGGGACAATAGGTATCACCTATTACATGCTTCATCCATAGCCATGTAGTTTCGATGAACAAGTTCACAGTATTTCATAATTTTTTCCAGTTCTTTTTCTTTGACTCTGGCATCTCTTGGTACCTCCTGAAAATTGTACGTTTCAGTTTTTCAACAACTATGATATCTGGCGTGCTGTGTTCAAAATGATGATGCGGCTATATTTGAAAGTCCCACATGATCGTCACCTTCTCATTTTCGATAATGTTACCCACTTTATGACTCCGTCACTTTTTATTTTTTAATAGTGATAATTATTGTGATTAATAACCTTTGTATATGGTCCAAAAATATTTCCAACCTTCCCTTCTCATATCCAATTATTATTTATCATATCAACTCCACGTTATATACATTACTATCAATATCAATTATTATTCAGCTATGTCTATTACAAATAAAAGTGATTAGGTTTAGCTAATTTTGAATTGTGTTCTTCCATCTATCAGCCTGTGTCTCTCCAATAACAAAACCTCCTTAATCCTATTGCCGTTCGTGGAACAAGTTCACCAAACGTCTTTATAAGCAAGTCCAAGCAAGAATATCTTCGCACCTTTTTGCTTAAGATGCCTTCGTCACTTTTTGTATTATTATTTCTTTTATTCATTAAGCATGAAATTCAGTCAAGTGAACATTTAAAGATGTGTCACAAATTCCGTTGATTGGTGCTATTGGCTGATACAGGTTGCTGCCAGCGTCCTAGATATCAACCAAGTATCTTCTTAAAATATATGATGTTCCTAGTAGCACATATTTCTTTTTTTGCAGTTCCGCTGGTGTTATTGCAGGAAGCTGCAATTTCTTGTAAAATAAATAAACAATTGTAAAATAAATTGTAAAATGTCTTGTTTTGTAAAATTCTTGGACATGGTGCCAAGTGCCCCAATGACAATAGGTATCACTGTTACATGTTTCATCCATAGATGTGTAGTTTCGATGGTCGTATCGTGATATTTCGTGATTTTTTTTTCTAGTTCTTTTTCATTGGCTCTGGCATCTGCTGGTACAGCGATATCAATAAACTGCACGCTTTGGCCCTCAACAACTTTGATATCTGGTGTGTTGTGTTCCAAATGACGATCCGTCTGTATTCGAAAGTCCCACAAGAATCTTCACCTTCCCATTTTCGATAACTTTTTTTCCACTTTGTGCTCTCCCATGATTTTTTGAATACAGGTAAATCATATTTCCTACATAATGAACCAGTGGATTAATTTAGCAACTCGGTCGTGCCTAGTTTTGTAATCAGTTTTGGGCGATTTTGCATAAATTCACATATTAAATGTGAAACCGTTTCCACTTTGTTGCGGCAAAGTCGGCAGTTTGGATTGTCGGCGGGTTTTTGTGTTTTCGCTTTCATGGCATTAGTTTGTAGAGCTTGTTATTATTATCGTTATAATATTAATAATAATATTGTTATTGTTGTTGTTGTTATTCTGCCAGTTTGGAAACATAATTCTGGGCAGGAGGTTGATAGCAATGAAGCCCCGGTGGGACCTGTCAGTCGACAGCACTACGATCTGCCTCTCCCTCCATCTCCTCCCAAGACATTCGGGTGTTAATAAAATCAGCAAAATGAAAAATACTGTAGGTAAATTATTGCAAGCTATGAAGAGCTGGGGCGCGCCATGCCTCACTAACTTCCAATACCTTCTCATTCTTAACAACAACCGTGGAAAAAGAGATGCAATTTCATCCTTCCGTCAGGATCATACAAAGGCAGGACAAAGGAGACAAGATATTGCAATCCGAAGGTCAGTAACCCACTCACTTGTATAATTATAGCATTTCATTTCTCTCTTCCAGGCCGCTTGGGCTGGGGGTTAGTAAATAAGTCTCTTAAAAAAAATCAATTTAAAATAAGATATCATCCATAACTAGAGAGTTGAGGTTTTCTGCCTCAAGAGCCTGCTTGAGGGAACAAACCCATGTTTGCAATTCTCTCTCTCTTTCTCCCTGTCTTTCTCCCTCTCTCTTTCTCTCCCTCCCTCTCTCCCTCTTTCTCTCCCTCTCTCTTTCTTTTCCCCTCTCTTTTTCTCTTTTTCTCTTTCTATCTTTCTCTCACTCTCTTTTTCTCTCCCTCTCTTTCTCTCTTTTTCTCTTTCTCTTTCTCTCTATCTTTCTCTCCCTCTCTTTCTCTCTCCCTCTCTTTCTCTCACTCTCTTTCGCCCCCCTTTCTCTTTCTCTTGCTCTCTCTTTCTCTCCCCACTCTTTCTCTCCCTCTCTTTCTCTCTCCCTCTCTCTCTCTTTCTCTCTTTTTCTCTTTCTCGCTATCTTTCTTTCCCACTCTCTTTTTCTCTCTTTCTCTCGCTCGCTTTCTCCCCCTTTCTCTTTCTCTTTCTCTTTCTCTCTCTTTCTCTCCCCACTCTTTCTCTCCCTCTCTTTCTCTCTCCCTCTCTTTCTCTCTTTCTCTCACTCTGTCTTTCTCTCCTCTTTCTCTCCCTCTCTCTTTCTCTCCCCCTCTCTTTCTCTCTTTTCTCTTTCTTTTTCTCTCTATCTTTATCTCCCTCTCTCTTTCTCCCCCTCACTTTCTCTCTCTTTCTCTCGCTCTCTTTCTCCCCCCTTTCTCTTTCTCTTGCTCTCTCTTTCTCTCCCCACTCTTTCTCCCCCTCTCTTTCTCTCTCCCTCTCTTTCTCTCTCTTTCTCTTGCTCTGTCTTTCTCTCCCCCCTCTTTATCTCCCTCTCTCTTTCTCCCCCTCACTTTCTCTCTCTTTCTCTTGCTCTTTCTCCCCCCTTTCTCTTTCTCTTGCTCTCTCTTTCTCTCCCCACTCTTTCTCTCCCCACTCTTTCTCCCCCTCTCTTTCTCTCTCCCCCTCTTTCTTTCTCTTTCTCTTGCTCTGTCTTTCTCTCCCCCCTCTTTCTCTCTCCTCTCTTTCTCTCCCCCTCTCCCTCTCTCTCTCTCACACACTTTCTCTCCCTCCCTCATTCCTCCCCCTTTCCCTTTCTCGATAATTAAAGACCCAGGTAACTTTTGGATCAGAGCCAAAGCTTGTTGTATGTAGTATTGAAAAAAAGCTTTACTGTGTTTCTTTGTAAAACAAACAAACCAAAAACACAACAATTCATCATTGCAACGAGTTGTTTTGGTTTCTGCAAGGAAGTTTCTAAACCTTGTTCACATTTTCCACAATACTAGTAGGGGGGGGGCTTACACCCACCCACCTCCCAGAAAGTTCTCCTTTCCCTTTATAAAGTTCTAGAATGTCCAATTAATTCAAAATCTAAATCAAACAAATCCCATTTTGGGGTAGAAATGCTACCTTCTACCAAAAGCATCTTCCAGTTCCCATCTTCTCCAAATCACACGGGAAGTGAAAAAAAAGGGACTTATGACCGTTTTTCACACTTATGACCTTTGCAGCATCCATGATCAAAATTCAGATGCTTGGCAACTGGCATGCACTTGTGACGGTTGCAATGTCCTAGGCTCGCGTGATCCCTTTTTGCAACCTTCTGACAAGCCAAGTCAATGGGGGAGACCGATTCACCGAACAACCCGTGTTAGTAACTGAACAACTGCAGCGGTTCGCTGAACAGCGGTGGCGAAAAGGGTCGTAAAATGGAGCAAAATTCACTTAGCAACAATGTTCTTGTTTACGAATGAAAACTTGGGCTCAGGTATGATCAT
This sequence comes from Thamnophis sirtalis, assembly GCF_051295495.1. Lineage (NCBI taxonomy): Eukaryota > Metazoa > Chordata > Lepidosauria > Squamata > Natricidae > Thamnophis > Thamnophis sirtalis. The sequence goes on from NW_028261394.1 coordinate 43,253,269, forward strand.
ACGTCAAGGAGGGAGTAGTGGGCTTTTATACGTGGGCCCTTGGCACTTCCAGCTCCTGACGGCTACAGTTATTCATTGGGTGGGTTGGTCTGCTGTGGATGATGGTCCCTGAGGCCATCTTGTTTGTTCTCCAGGGGTTTGTGTCTATCACTGCTTCTCTATCTTCTCCATTTTCCCCTCCACTTACTGTCCTCATCTCCCACGCCCAATACGCAGCTATGTAAAACCTTAAGTGCTAATTGCTTAGTAATGAAAACTTTAATTGCTGGGAAATTAAACCTTTAATTGCAAAGTGGCTGGCAGAATGCCAGTCCATAACAACAAAGATCATCATCATCATCTTCTTCTTCTTCTTCTTCTTCTTCTTCTTCTTCTTCTTCTTCTTCTTCTTCTTCTTCTTCTTCTTCTTCTTCTTCTCCTCCTCCTCCTCCTCCTCCTCCTCCTCCTCCTCTTCCTCCTCCTCCTCTTCTTCTTCGCCTCCTCCTTCTCTTCTTCTTTTTCTCCTCCTCCTCCTCCTCCTGCTCCTCCTCCTCTTCTTCTTCTTCTCCTCCTCCTCCTCCTCCCCTCCTTCTTCTTCTTCTTCTTCTTCTTCTTCTTCTTCTTCTTCTTCTTCTTCTTCTTCTTCTCCTCCTCTTCTTCTTCTCCTCCTCCTCCTCCTCCTCCTCCTCCTTTTCTTCTTCTTCTTCTTCTTCTTCTTCTTCTTCTTCTTCTTCTTCTTCTTCTTCTTCTTTTTCTTCTTCTCCTCCTCCTCCTCCTCCTCCTCCTCCTCCTCCTCCTCCTCCTCCTCCTCCTCCTCCTTTGATTAAGGGGGGAAAATGTCCTTTACTCAATATTACCCACTTGCCCGCACAATAAATAAAATGGAAATAGGTCTTGAGGGTTTTATTGTTATTATTACTACTGTTACAGAGATGAAAAATCAGAAGCTGTAGAATTCTGCAGGTAGCAAGTCCTAATTTCATCTCTTGGCTATGAAGAATTAAAGAAAAGAAGAAGAGATGGAGTTGAGAAGATTAACCATGACATATTTAAGAGGTATGAACTTAGCTGCAATATCTCGCCGGATGGGTCTACCAGCTGCACAAATCCAGATGACCACCAGAGGGCAGCAAGGTGTTAGAGTTTTCTGCCCTCTAGTGGTCAATTGGAGTTGTGCAGCCCAACCCAAATGACTGTCCATTCTGTAGTTATACTTCCACATGGAGCAAAGTACAGATAGGAGGTGGAGGAGGGGGCGGGGGGGGTGTCACTTGACCAAGATTGGATGTTCAGAATTGTTTGGCCTGGATATCAAACCCATTACACCACACAGAGCAAATAAAATGATTATTGATTCCTGGGAATGCTTAAACTGGTTTCACAGGGATATATCTAGGAAATGTCAAAGGGAAGGGAAAGGAAGCAGAGAGGGGCAAGGGGAGGGGAGGATAGGATAGGTAAGGGAAGGATAGGAAGGGAAAGGAAGGGATGAATAAGGAAGGGGAGGGGAGGGGAGGATAAGGCAGGGGAGGGGAGAGGAGAGTCAAGGAAAGGGGGAAGGAAAAGGAAAGGAAAATGGAATGGAATAGAGGAAAGGAAATTAAAGGGAAGGGAATGGAAGAGAAAAGAAGGGAAGGGAAGAGAAAAAAAGGAGAGAGGGGCTAGGGGAGGGGAGGATAGGATAGGATAGGTAAGGGAAGGATAGGAAGGGAAAGGAAGGGATGAATAAGGAAGGGGAGGGGAGGGAAGGATAAGGCAGGGGAGGGAAGAGGAGAGTCAAGGAAAGGGGGAAGGAAAAGGAAAGGAAGGGAAGGGAAGAGAAAAAGAGAGAGAGGGGCAAGGAGAGGGGAGGATAGGATAGGTAAGGGAAAGATAGGAAGGGAAAGGAAGAGATGAATAAGGGAGGGGAAGGGAAGGATAAGGCAGGGGAGGGAAGAGGAGAGTCAAGGAAGGGGAGAAAGAAAAGGAAAGGAAAATGGAATGGAATAGAGGAAAGGAAATTAAAGGGAAGAAAAGGAAGAGAAGGGAAGGGAAGGGAAAGGAAGGGAAGGGAAGCACAGAGGGGCAAGGGGAGGGGAGGATAGGATAGGTAAGGGAAGGATAGGAAGGGAAAGGAAGGGATGAATAAGGGAGGGGAGGGGAGGATAAGGCAGGGGAGGGGAGAGGAGAGTCAAGGAAAGGGGGAAGGAAAAGGAAAGGAAAATGGAATGGAATAGAGGAAAAGAAATTAAAGGGAAGGAAAGGAAGGGAAAGGAAAGGACTTTTCAGAATCTACCCTCCACACACTGCAGTAGATAAATCACAGTTACTCTAAGCTGGCTGACAGGACTTTAAGCTTCAGGAGTCATCAGTCACAGAGGGAGTTTCTTCTTTTATCTTACTAAATGTAGAAAGTAAAAAGTAAAAAAAAAAAGAGTGCCAGGAACTGGCAATACTGCATGTCCAATGGTGCTGACATTTTCTTTCTTTCTTTCTTTCTTTCTTTCTTTCTTTCTTTCTTTCTTTCTTTCTTTCTTTCTTGCTTGCTTTCTTGCTTTCTTTCTTTCTTTCTTTCTTTCTTTCTTGCTTGCTTGCTTGCTTGCTTTCATTCTTTCTTTCTTTCTTTCTTTCTTTCTTTCTTTCTTTCTTTCTTTCCCTCTTTCTTTTTCTTTTTCTTTTAAAAAGACCCTCATAAATATCAGCCACCAGTAAGCAAATTTGGCTAATAAAATGGAATAAAAGGCAGAGGGGTTTCACCCCCCCAGCCGTTCCCCCCCCCCCCCCCGATGCACTTCGGAGCTTTTTTTCCCCCCCTTTCACTCAGCGAGGGTTGCTGAGATTATAAGGTTTGCTTTTATCTGTCAGGAATCAATATTTCAAACATCGGATAAAAGAGGAAATTGAACTGGGAATCGGGGCTGGAGTGCTGTAAAAAAAAAAACTACAAAGCACAATTATCAAAAAGCACTTAAAGTACTTAATAGGACACACATATAAAAATGCTCAAATTAATGTCAAGGATGTATAATGAGTGCTCCTTCCCCCCCCCTTTTTGGCTTTTGATCCAAACGCAATGTAATTCGAAAGGCAGACCGCTTGTCAATATTTTTCTCGATTGATAAGAAATCCCAAGGAGATACAGCAAATCTGCTCTGAATGGATTTGGAGGCCCATTACATGAAGATAAAGGTAAAGGTTCCCCTCGCACATATGTGCTAGTCGTTCCCAACTCTAGGGGGCGGCGCTCATCTCCATTTCAAAGCCGAAGACCCAGCGCTGTCGCCATCCTCACCTGCCCCAAATTACCTCCCCCCACATGGAGAGATTTTGAAAAGAAGGTGATTGTTGGGAGCCAGGCTGGGAAGATGGGATCAAGTGAGGACCTAGCTTAGAATTCTTATGTAGCCACAAGCGACATAAACTTGACCTCCCTCAAGGTCTGTGAAGGTCTGGTTATTCTCAAGGGAAGGGAAGACGTTTGAGGAGATTCTTGTAGAAGAAGAAGAAGAAGAAGAAGAAGAAGAAGAAGAAGAAGAAGAAGAAGAAGAAGAAGAAGAAGAAGAAGAAGAAGAAGAAACAGAAGGAGGAGAAGGAGGAGGAGCAGGAGGAGCAGGAGGAGCAGGAGGAGCAGGAGGAGAAGAAAGAAGCAGAAGCAGAAGCAGAAGCAGAAGCAGAAGCAGAAGCAGAAGCAGAAGAAGAAGAAGAAGAAGAAGAAACAGAAGGAGGAGAAGGAGGAGAAGGAAGAGAAGGAGAAGGAGGAGGAGAAGAAGAAGAAACAACAGAAGGAGGAGAAGGAGGAGGAGCAGGAGGAGGAGGAGAAGAAAGAAGCAGAAGCAGAAGAAGAAGAAGAAGAAGAAGAAGAAAAAGAAGAAGAAGAAGAAGAAGAAGAAGAAGAAGAAGAAGAAGAAGAAACAGAAGGAGAAGGAGGAGCAGGAGGAGGAGGAGGAGAAGGAGGAGCAGGAGGAGCAGGAGGAGGAGAAGAAGAAGCAGAAGCAGAAGCAGAAGAAGAAGAAGAAGAAGAAGAGGAGGAGGAGGAGGAAGAAGAAGAGGAAGAGGAGGAAGAAGAAGAGAAGAATTATTGAAAAAAATGGCTTGAGTGGTTGGAACACTGGCAGGAAGTGAACAAGCCCACGTTCGAGACCCAAGAGCTGCTGTGGGCAGGGTTGAGCTCTCGTCCTTCACTCCAACTCCTGATGGCGACATGACAGGAGCTCCCAAATGTCCCCAAGGCAACGGTGATGTCACCAGCGAATCTTTTCAACCAGAAGCATCTTGCTTCACTACCAGCTTTGCTGAAATCAAGATACGCTGTCTCTACAGCATCCCCCCTGTCTTCTAGAATACAGGGTAACTAAAGTACTAAAGGAGCCATAGTGGCATCATGGTTAGCATGCAGTATTGCAGGCTAGTTGTCCAACTCCCAGGAGTTCGATCCTGACTGACTCAACTTGACTCAGTCTTCCATCCTTCCCAGGTCGGCAAAATGAGGACCCAGATTGTTGGGGGCAAGAGGCTGACTCTGTAAAACACTTAGAGAAGTCTTTAAAGCACTGTGAAGCAGTATATAAGGCTAACTGCTATTGTTATGACTGAATGGAAAAACTAAACAAGGTGTTGTATCTGTTCTGGCCTGCCTGCGGCCAGCGAAGCTGGTGGCAGACTCAGACAGTGAGGATTTTGGGAAGGAACATCGGCCAGTCCTGGAGTCTGGGGAAGGCTCCGCATCGGAGGCCGAGATGGGATCAGGGTTGCCTGACAGTTATCAGCTGCCTTTGGAGTGGAGATCAGTGGGGCAGAAGAACAGCTGGAACCTATTCCCTGATGTGTAAATGAGCAGAGCTGCTAGGAAAAGGGAACAGTTAAGAAACAAGGGCTGACTCGGGAGTAAAGGTACAAGTGGATGGTGAATGGCCCCTCCCAGAGGGAATAAAGAGGAGTGAAAGGGGAGTGGAGTTTGCAGGAGACAATTAGTTCGCTTAATTAGTGTGAAGATTTGTTCGTGACTCTCGGAGACCCCTTGTCAAGTATTTTCTTGTACAACAGTTGTGTTTGGAAGATATCAGCCTGGCAGCTCTCCAAGCTTTTTTTTATTTTATTAAACATATTTTTTATTTCCATTTTCATAACATACAATCACATGTATACTATACATAGCCAGTATCATATAGTAATAAATAATGATTACATCAGTTCCTCTTGTCATCAACGCCCCCCCCAAAATAAAAACCCATTATTAGCTCTTCTGCTCTCCATACACCTCTTTCTTCCACCTCTCTCCTACTTCCTATCTTCCCTCCATCATCCTTTCCTACTCTACTTCCCATCCCCTTCTCCTTCTCCTCTCTCTACATTCCACTCCTCCTTATCTTCATCCTCCTCATCTTCCCCCCTTACCCTCTCTCCTATCCCTCTCTTCCCACCTCCCTTCTGTTTCCCACTCTTCCTCTCATTGGTGTATTTCCGCTTCTGAGCAAACGCCAATCTGTGTTGATAGTATTTATACTTCCATAACAATATACTTAACATATCATAGTTTTAAAGGAAAAAAAATAAGAGAAAACAGTAGCTGTCCAAGCTTGATAAGGTCTGTGGTTATAAATTCACCCTTGAAATACTGTTTTTCCGGGACTTTGCTGGATGTGAATGAGAGGAATTCACATTAGCTTAATAAAATGAGGTTTTGTCGGGACAAGGAGTCTGCTTCGTGATTTTGTGAAGCTTAGGTGAGCACAGGACCTACTAAACACTCATGGATGGATGCATGGGTTACTTGTGGCAGGTTCATAAGGGCCAGCTAGGACATTCTATGAGATGGCCATTCCAAGGCATTTGGGGGAAGACAATAATTTTGGGTGGTTGGTAGCTATGTTAAATCCACAACTTATTCACAGAGTTATTTTTAGTGGGTTCCACCACAAAACCGCGGAGGACAAAATCGCGGTCGACGAAAGCGCGTATGTGACGTCATCACAGCGCGACGAAAAAGATCGAAAAATGTAAAAATAAAGCTAAAACCTTACCCTAACCCCCCCAAACCTAACCCTAAACCTAACCCTAAACCTAACCCTTAACCTAACCCTAAACCTAACCCTAAACCTAACCCTTAATGTAACAAAAAACCTAATGCTAACCCTTAACCTAACGCTAAACGTAACGCTAACGCTCCAGCCCTAACCCTAACCCTTAACCTAACCCTAACCCTAACCCTAACCCTTAACCTAACCCTTACCTTTATGTGAATCGGCTTGCTGTAATTTAATTTTTATTTCAATTTTTCGATCTTTTTCGTCGCGTTGTGATGACGTCACATACGCGATTTCGTCGACCGCGCTTTTGTGGAACGCGCTTTTGACGGGTCACGATTTTTAGTGAAGCCTGCAAGGAACATTTAGCAATGACACCCTCCCCCTCCCCGAGAGCAGAACCACGTGTTACCCAGAGCTTCCCCCACCCACCCCCCGAAAAAAATCCCTGCATTGTATCTTCCCTTCGATTGTTAACTACAAAGGTTTAACTTAAAGCACAAATGTGCTTGTCTTTGTAAGGTGTTTGAATTGTAGCCGCTATTTAAAACTAATCAATGTTTTCTTTTAGTATTTTAATAGCCTGTTTGCAAAGCACCTCTTTAAGGAAAATTTGCACTGCGTTCACTCGAGGAGAAAATGCATTTTTATGGGCAGGGAAGCGCTCGTGATAAAACATTGCCAAGTTTTCCTGCGCTGCAACTTATATGTGTGCATTGTTAAGAATATATATATACCTTTAGGGCTTCTGGGGGTTGCTCTTGATTTACACTGAGCCAAAGATCAGAAAATGAGAATCCTAGCATGATTTCGCACTTCCATAAATTGATTTTGTCACCCGATAATCTTATTAGGGACATGGTGGCTCAGTGGCTAAGACGCTGAGCTTGTCGATCAGAAAGGTCGGCAGTTCGGCGGTTTGAATCCCTAGCGAGTAACCTCCCGTTACTTGTCCCAGCTTCTGCCAACCTAGCAGTCTGAAAGCATGTAAAAAATGCAAGTAGAAAAATAGGAACCACCTTTGGTGGGAAGGTAGCAGTATTCCATGTGCCTTCGGTGTTGAGTCACCCCGGCCACAGATAGCTCGGAGCCTGGGCGTGGCTTACCTGTGTAGCTCTGAGTCTGTGCAAGAGAACTAATCTAGTCTGCTCTCTGAATTGAAACTGGAAACCAACCTCTCCTTTCTACCACGTTGGAAGAATCTGCTATTGGTATTGTACATTTACCCGTGTGTTGTTATGTATATGAAGAAGTTAAGGAGTCCTGCTGAATTCTGGATGTGATTTTCTGCAACAAACTCTGACAGACCTACAAGGTCTCTTCCAACTCTGTTAATTGGTTAATCTTTTTTGTGGAAGCCCCTCAAATAATGGGAACATATCTTAAAGACCATTCAAATGAGAGATATAAACGAGACTGGAAAAAATGGATTGACTATATACAAAACAAATATGGGACTAAGAAATTACAGATAGCCTATGTTTAAGATTAGGAATAATCTAAACTGCTCAAAGTTAGTGTAACAGGAAGAAGTTGAGTTCAATGCAGAGATGTTATTAACTTCTTTTTTTAATTTCCTTTGTCTCAATATATTTTAGACTGTGTTTGTTAAAAATTTATACCGTTTACGGGCTCTGGGAAGTCAGGGGGGGGAAGGGAGGTGGGGTGTTAGGGGGGATATATAGTATGTGCTAGATTTTAAAGTAACGTGACGGCATTTGTATACTGTTGCTCTTTAATTTCACTGTTAAAATAGGACAAGCTGAATATATTAATAGATTGTAGAAATACACTGAAGGGAGGAGTAGAGGGATAGAAGAAAGAGGGGTAGCGAGGGTGGGAGAGAGGACTGGAGGGAGGGGGAGAAGGGAGGGAGGGAGTGTATCGGGAGAGAGGAGTGGTAGAGGGGGAGGGGAAGTAGGGTAGAGGGGAATGATGGAGGGAAGAAGGGAAGTTGGAGGGGGGCGAAAGAAAGGGTGTATGGAGGGTCGAAGAGGTACATAAAATAACGGGAACACTGCCCCCATGTCTCCCCCAGTCCTTCTTTTCACTAGGTCAGACATACACGATTCCTGCAACCGTTCTTCAATGCAATCTCATTGTTAGGCAGGCGCATGGAATGGAAACCAGAGGCCACTGCTTCTCCGAAAGTTGTTATCACTCCCAACATCTCTCTTGTCCTAAGAAGAAAAAAGGAAGACTTGCTTCTTCTAACCCATTTCCCATTGACTCTTCACCTACCCATGAAATCTCTGTTGAATGTTCCGAGAGGCGTATCCGTGTTTATCTACTTGCTATGCATCTGTCCCACAGAAGGTGGGACTCACATGTCCCTTTAATAAGCCACCGTGTCCAATGTTTTCTTCTCACACCTCTTCATTGTCTTGCTGTGGTTTATATGCTGCGTGCTTCCTCCCAATTAAACTCCACTGTGCATGGTGGGTGGAGAACTCCAAGGATAAAAGCTAAATGAATTTTATGACAGGCAAGATTTATTTTTTCTTGGCAGATTTTTTTATTATTATTTTTTCCCTTCTGCAACACCTTACATTACATCAACATTGTTATGTCATCATACCTGTACATCAGGGGTGGGTTTCGACTGGTTCGCACCGGTCCCTGCGATCCGGTTGGTCGCCGAACCCGGAAGTAAGTAACTTCCAGGAACGGCGAAGCCCCCCCCCCCCGCACCCGCGCGCGCCCGCACACCCGCGCTCGCTCCTTACCCGGTTTTTACGAATTCTGTGCTTTCCACGCATGCGCAGAACGCCTGCGCAATCCTCCAGGAGCAGCTGGAGCATCGCACAGACGCTAGTACGCATGCGCGTGCCACGTGCGTGCGCAAGGACGCCGCGTGCGTGCACGAGGACGCCGCCGGCCTCGTTCGAACCGATCCGGTTGGAACGGGGCGAGAAACCCGCCCCTGCTGTACATGTATATAATATTTTGCTTCTATATTTACACACTTTATAGACAGTTCTATATATATTTATATGTATTGTTTTTTGGCTTAATTAATTTCGTTCCTGTTTTGCAGCCATTTGTACCAATTGTTCCAAATTTCATAATATTCCAACTCTTCTTTATCTTTTAATTTCAGTGTTCATTTGTCCATCTCTGCACAATCCAAAGTTTTTTTTAAAAATCACTAATTCGTCCGAGGGGGTATTATTTTGTTTCCAGCATTGGGCAAATGCTATTCTAGCTGTAGTTAGCAGATGTGTTAATATGTACTTAATTTTCTTTGTATATTTTCCCTTTGATTATTCCCAGTAGAAAGATTTCGGGTTTGTATTTTATCTGACAGGCAAGATTTAGCTGAATGCATAAACTTCAACCCAAGGAAATACCTGAAGCTTCTACAGTAGTCCAAGCTGAATTCTGAATGAGAGATGGTGAAAATAGCATTTCTGTAAATGTCTATGGAGATTCTGCAGGTCAGGGTTGTCCCACAGGTGGTTTTTCAAGAGGCAACTGGACTTTCTGGTTTTCCTCTGAACACGTTTCGCTTTTCATCCAAGGAGATTTTTCAGCTCTGACCGGATACCGTTTGGGATGAAGACCTTTTGAATGGTGTGGGAGTAGCAATGGATTTCCTTCCTAAAAGTGGCAGACTACAGGAACCAGGAGCCCAACTCAGGTGACCCATAAGACACAGATAAACCTCCAGGTGGCCTCAATGATCCTCTAAAAGGATGCAAATGACCAGCTGCCTGCAAGGAATATAAATCCTTCCATTCCCCACCATCCTGTCAAGAGTTGAAGAAGCTTCTTGGAGAAGACCAGTTCCAGTTATAGCAATAGCAATAGCAGTTAGACTTATATACCGCTTCATAGGGCTTTCAGCCCTCTCTAAGCGGTTTACAGAGTCAGCATATCACCCCCACAGTCTGGATCCTCATTTCACCCACCTCGGAAGGATGGAAGGCTGAGTCAACCTTGAGCCGGTGAGATTAGAACCGCTGAACTGCAGGTAACAGTCAGTTGAAGTGGCCTGCAGTACGGCACCCTAACCACTGCGCCACCTCGGCTCTTGTTGCCTCCCGAAAAAGCACCTTTGGGATTATCTTAGCTACTGTTATTCATACATGCATGCATGCATGGCAGTGGTGGGATTCAGCCAGTTCGCACCTATTCGGGAGAACCGGTTGGTAACTTTCTAAATAGTTCGGAGAACTGGTTGTTGGAAGAAATCTCCTTTTGTTTTTTTCCACTTTCCGGGGCTAATCCTGTAAGGAAGGCAGGAAGGAAACATTCTGGTGTTGTTTCTAGCCTCATCTTTATTGCCCTGCTTACAGAAACTGCCTCTCCGGTTAACCCTTATTACATTGGAACAGCTGAGGCGAAGCGCCCATCGACCTGAGTGACCTTGAGTTGGCCAAGCCCACCCAGTCACATGACTACTGAGCCACGCCTACCCAGATGGTCATTAGGGCAGAGAACCGGTTGATAAATTATTTGAATCCCACCACTGATGCATAGCTCATGACCACGGACATGTCTTCGGACAACGCTGGCTCTTCAGCTTTGAAATGGAGATGAGCACTGCCCCCCTAGAATAGGGAACGGCTAGGACTTATGAGCCAGTGGGAATCTTTACCTTTAAACCTTGAAATGTCTCTGTTCCCACTGTGTAAGACATTACAGTGCCAAAAAGGAAGTTCATTTACTTTTCAAGCATTATCTTACTAATCAATTGAAAAATTACCTCTATGAATGACAGAACTGTGGACCTTTGAAGTATTTCATTAAAAGGAGCAAACATTAATTACAAGCCCAGCCCAACCTTTTGCAGCCATAAATTATGGGGATGATCTATTTTCTCCCTCTTTAATTGGAAGGGGTGACCAGCTCTTTAAATTATTATCCGCAAAGCATGGATGAAATTAGAATGCAGCGCAGAGCGTTCGGAAGGTTTATTTTGCACCCTAAATAACTCACAGAAGTTGGAATTAGACAAAGAATGCTCAGTGATGGAGCCAGCCAGGAAGAACAATATCCCTTGATGAAGAGCTTCAAAACATTATGACCAATAGTTCTACCCGCTCAAATGCTCTCCTCAAACTGGAGATTCACAAGGGCTTCTGTTGCTTGCACACGTGGAGAATTGTTGGCGGTTCGGATGTAATCAAACGAAGGAATGGAGAATCTATCTATCTAAAGGTGAAAACCCGCCATCCTGGGCCCAACGTTTGGGAAGCCAGGCTCTGCCTGTCACAAGCCAGGACAAAGGGTGAGTGATGGAGGAGTAACACCTCCTTAAAAAACCTTGGTCCAGCTGGCCCGGCTGGGAGCACCTCGTAAGGGCCCCTTTCCAGGGTTACGAGAGAAGACGGTCAACGGTTTTGAAGGTGGAAGAGGGCTCTACGCCACAATGGCAGATAAAGCGGAAGATCCATCTTCTAGAACAAGGGAAGCTCTGGTTACAAACCTCCACTGCCTTGTGGCTGCATCCACTACTGGGAAAGGCTTCAGGAGTCAACCTCAAGGCAAGATCTGGAGCTGGAGTCCCGGAAGCAGTTCGTGGCTGTGTATAACCACGTTCCGGTAACTCCCGCAATGCAGCTGGAATCCATCGTATCAGCTCTGCCTTTCCATTGAACTAATTCAGCCACGTGGAGAGGGGGGATCTGCTGCTTGGGTAACAGTCTATCCTCCATATTGATCTACCCAGGCCTCGTGCTCTGGAGAGGACACTCCAGCTTTGATCTCTTTCCAGAGCACGAGTTCATCGTCTTTTGAGACTGAAGGATGCCAGTGCAATCTATAGTTGACAACCAGCACCTTAAATTGCACCTGGAAGCAAATCGGCAACCAATGTGGCTCCTGCAGGGGAGGTGATTCAGGTGTACACCAGGGTCTGCACAAAACTGTGTGGGCCGCCACATTGCGAGCCGAGGTGGTGCAGTGGTTAAATGCAGCACTGCAGGCTACTTCAGCTGACTGCAGTTCGGCTGTTCAAATCTCACCGGCTCAGGGTTGACTCAGCCTTCCATCCTTCCGAGGTGGGTAAAATGAGGACCCGGATTGTTGTTGGGGGCAATATGCTGACTCTTTAAACCGCTTAGAGAGGGCTGAAAGCCCTATGAAGCGGTATATAAGTCTAACTGCTATTGCTATTGCTATTTTGCCCCGACAGGAGTTTTTGGATGCTCTTCAAGGGCAGCCCCATGCAGAGCGCATTACTGTAGACAAAGCAAGGGTTCTCTTCATATTGCTGAAGCAGGAGACTTCTCCTCTTTCATATCTCCCAGAAGGCCATCCCTGGCATATCAGATTTAAACCTTAAACGCCAAAGCAGAGGATCCAATGGTAAGAGGCAGCCAAAAAAATAATAATAATCCACCAACGACAAAGATAAGATGTTTTACGCTGAGAAGATGGAGGCATCTGCTTTACAACGAAAGCAGCTTTAGCTGTCAGCACCATCTAGAAAAATGGTGGGATTCCCTTTTTCCTTCTTCTTTTTGTTTTGCTGGGGTGGGCTTCCTTGTGTCTCACATCCCTCCCCATCCTCCCTTATAAGGTAAAAAGACCCAGGGATGATATACGACTTAGATAATAGTGTAGGTTAATGATCGTAAGCTGCTCCGCCAAGTTAAAACCAAGTCATTTCATAATACGGAACATGATGGATTAAATCATGCGGATGCGAGGGACATGCCTTAAAGGAAACAATCTTTTTCTTGCCGGCTAAACAGCAAGATGGGAAGCACTTTTAGAAAGTTGTACGATGAATGAGCTGCCTTTTTTAAATTTATATGCCGCGATGAAGCAAAGCCTGGTTACCTCCTGGGCGATGCAAGGGACGTGGCTAAGATGCTGAGCTCGTCGATCAGAAAGGTCGGCCGTTTGGCGGTTCGAATCCCTAGCGCCGCGTAATGGAGTGAGCTCCCGTTACTTGTCCCAGCTTCTGCCAACCTAGCAGTTCGAAAGCATGTAAAAAAAATGCAAGTAGAAAAATAGGGACCACCTTTGGTGGGAAGGGAACAGTGTTCCGTGCGCCTTTGGTGTTGAGTCACGCCAGCCACATGACCACGGAGACGTCTTTGGACAGCGCTGGCTCTTTGGCTTTGAAACGGAGATGAGCACCGCCCACTAGAGTCGGGAACAACTAGCACATATGTGCAAGGGGAATTTTTACCTTTTTACCTCCTGGGCAATTAGTTTAAAAATTCCTCGCCTAGAGATGATGGTGTCTGGTGTTGGAAAGACCTCAGGATGGTCTTTCTTTTGGATAAAAGCCAGAGATCCCAGTGATTTTCCTTGCTTTCTTCATGGCTCACGGTGGCCTCGTCCTCACACTTGGCTTCAATCACAACTTCTCTTTCCATTTTCAGGACTCATCCGTAGCTAATTTTTATGCACGTGAGAGATTGGACAACCATTTGTCTGAAATGGCATAGAGCCGTGATGGTGAAAGTATGGCACGCGTGCCACAGGTGGCCACGCAGAGCCTCCATTGCGGGCACGCCAGCCATCATACCAACTCAGCTCCACTGCGCACGCCAGCGTGCTTCCACTGGTCAGCTGGCCTCCAGGTCTCTGCCGCACATGTGCTGGGGTGGGGCACATGCATGAGGGGCCCTCGCATTGCATTTTGGGAGTGCGCACACTTTGAGTGCACTCAGCACCCAAAAGGTTTGTCATCACTAGGATAGAGTCGCCAGCCTGAGACTGTCTGTCTGTCCATCCATTCCTTCATCCGTCCATCCATCCATCCAAACCCATCAAATAAGAGATAAGATAAAAGATAAGAGATCCAATAACCTGGTTGGCACACAACACTTTTTTGTGGTTGTGCTTTTGGCAGGAGAGCAAAACATTTTGTTATTCGTCATGACTTGAATTAAAACATTCCACTCACTCGAATGCTACAATCAATAGCATGGTTACCCTACTATCTATCTATCTATCTATCTATCTATCTATCTATCTATCTATCTATCTATCTATCTATCTATCTATCTATCTATCTATCATCATCTATCATCTATCTATCTATCTATCTATCTATCTATCTATCTATCTATCTATCTATCTATCTATCTATCTATCCATCCATCCATCCATCCATCCATCCATCCATCCATCCATCCATCTTTATCTGTCTACTATTTCTATATCTATCTATCCATCCATCCATCCATCCACCCACCCACCCACCCACCCACCTCTATCTATCTATCTATCTATCTATCTATCTATCTATCTATCTATCTATCTATCTATCTATCTATCTATCTATCTATCTATCTATCTATCTATCTATCTATGTATCTATCTATCTTCTTTCTATCTATCTATCTATCCACCTATCTATCTATCATCTATCTATCATCTATTTAGCATTTATCATTGTCTATATCTATCTATCTATATATCTATCTAGGGATGTGGTGGCTCAGTGGCTAGGGCCCTGAGCTTGTTGATCAGAAAGGTCGGCAGTTCAGTGGTTCAAATCCCTAGTGCCGTGTAACGGAGTGAGCTCCCGTTACTTGTCCCAGCTTTTGCCAATGTAGCAGTTCGAAAGCATGTAAAAATGCAAGTAGAAAAATAGGAACCACCTTTGGTGGGAAGGGAGCAGCGTTCCGTGCGCTTTCGGCGTTTAGTCATGCCAGCCACATGACTACAGTGACCTCTTCGGACAGCGCTGGCTCTTTGGCTTTGAAACGGAGATTAGCACTGCCCTCTAGAGTCAGGAACGACTATGTGCGAGGGGAACCTTTACCTTTACCCCAAAATAAGGCCAAGCACTCGTTTCTGCAGTCAAAAGAAAAGAAGACCATGTCTTATTTTCAGGGAAACATGGTAGTGCTGTGCTAAGTTTCCCTTAATATACGCTGATCATATTGGAGACGATGAAGCGAAGTGCCTTTAAACCGAAGTTTATCGCGTGTGTCCCCCCCCCACCCTTTCATTTGCTGCAGTTTTATGGTGGTGAAATATGCTCATTTTCGTGGTGGGAAATCACCCTAAACAGACAGCGGAAATATCAGTCGCTGTCACAGGGTGAAACTCTATTGCCAAATGATATGCTTCAGAAGTAAAACCGTTTAGATGTGTTGGTTTATGTATTGAAACGGCTCCAAATGGGATTGAAAATGGCCCTCTGATGGATATTTGCAGCAGTTATGCCACATTAGACTCGATTTATCCATCGTCTCTCGTTGTGGCTATTGATTGATTTTTAAATTAGATGAAGGCAATCGGTAAATACCACCCAATCAACTCCGAAAAACATACAGGAGATTAGACAATTTAGGCTAATCAATGAAAATATTCAGTGATTTGCTACCGTCCAAGCCCCCGCCATAAATTACAACCATAACGGGCAACTTACAAAAACTATAAAACAAGAAGAATGGGACAAGGGCAAAAAAATAAAAAAAACCCAATAAGAAATGAATTATAGAGATGAAGAGCAAGTGTGCTTGTCCTGGGCTAATGAGACAAAATTACACTTTATACGTATCCTTGCATTTCTGGCTTGTTGACAGTATTGTAAAGGTTGCGGGAGAAACTGCCCTGACTCCCTCAGCCTTTGCAGGGAAGGAAAAATTGAAGAGGGGGAAAAAATGTAAGTACAAAATAGAGAATAACAGAGTCGGAAGGGACCTTAGAGGTCTTCTAGTCCAACCCTCTGCTGAAGCAGGAGACCCTAGTGCCATCTTAGACAAATAGCTGTCCAGACTCTTCTTAAAAGCCTCCAACGATGGAGCACCCACCACTTCTGGTGGGAAGGAGTTCCACTGGTTGACTGTTCTTACTGTCAGGATTCTGTAATTCTAGGCCAGTGTTTCTCAACCTTGGCAACTTGAAGATGTCTGGACTTCAACTCCCAGAATTCCCCAGCCAGCGAATGCTGGCTGGGGAATTCTGGGAGTTGAAATCCAGACATCTTCAAGTTGCCAAGGTTGAGAAACACTGTTCTAGGCGAATGTTTTGCTCGTCCCATTCATTCCCTACAAAGCAGACAGCCAGGCAGAAATTGGGGAAGGGGCTGGAGGGAATGGACAGAGCCAAAAGAAAACCCTCTTCCTGGTTGCCCCCAGAAATTAATATTCTTGGAGTATTTGGCCTTTTGACGGGCTGCTCATATGAAAGATACAAAGCTGGCAATCTCTGAGATTGATTATTTTCTTGCAGACATTTCATTACCCCAAGAGGGAACAACTTCAGTGCTGCACAGTGATGTTCTTTGGGTGGGGCAATGAAACATCTGCAAGAAAGCCACTCCAAGTGCGGAGAGCACCAAAGACCCCACCAGTTCAATAATAAGGGAGACCTTCTGATAATTAAAGATTCGGCCTGTCGCTGCCTTTTCCATCACAGCAACCAAGTCATTTCTCTCATGTCCTTCCTTCCTTCCTCGCTTCCTTTTTGGACAAGAGAAAGTTCCAGTTAAAGAGTTCGACCTAGAGGGAGAAGAAGGGAAAAAATAGAAGGGGGTAGGAGGGGACAAATGGCTGTGAACTGAGGACCGTTTCTCCATTCTGCAAGTTGACTGGGCAAATTAACTCCACCGAAAATATTACTTTTGAGATAGATAGATAGATAGATAGATAGATAGATAGATAGATAGATAGATAGATAGATAGATGATAGATAGATAGATAGATAGATAGATAGATAGATAGATGATAGATAGATAGATAGATGATAGATAGATAGATAGATAGATAGATAGATAGATAGATAGACAGACAGACAGACAGACAGACAGACAGACAGACAGACAGACAGACAGAGGTAAAGGTTCCCCTCGCACATAGGTGCTAGTCGTTCCCGACTCTAGGGGGCAGTGCTCATCTCCATTTCAAAGCCGAAGACCCAGCACTGTCCGAAGATGTCTCCGTGCTCATGTGGCCGCCATGACTCAATGCCAAAGGTGCAAGGAACACTGTTCCCTTCCCACCAAAGGTGGCCCCTATTTTTCCACATACCTATTTTCGGGGAGGTCTTATTATTTTTGAGGTCCAGGAAGCGGCGAGCGTGGTCGCCGCCTCCTGGACCGAGGTAGGAGCCGAGGTGGCTCAGTGGTTAGGGTGCAGTACTGCAGGCCACTTCAGCTGACTGTTGTCTGCAGTTCAGCGGTTCTAATCTCATCGGCTCAAGGTTGACTCAGCCTTCCATCCTTCCGAGGTGGGTGAAATGAGGACCCAGACTGTGGGGGCGATAGGCTGACTCTGTAAACCGCTTAGAGAGGGCTGAAAGCCCTATGAAGCGGTATATAAGTCTAACTGCTGCTATTGGTCACCTCGTGGCTGCTGCTGTGTTGCAATATTTTCGGGGAGGGCTTATTTAAGTGCATGCGCTCAAACGCCCGATTGGGCTAATTATCCGGGGAGGTCTTATTTTCAGGGGTAACGGGGGGTAGCTTTCCTTCGAAATGATGTGCTGTCTTTAGAAATAAGGCTGCAGATGTGGGAAAAAGGGCATTCTCTGCGAGTCAAATTCATTTGGCAAAAGTACAACTTTTATCTCTAGCCGTTGCAGAGGTTAATTTTTTTTTTTTGACGCAAAGGGTGATTTGATTTTACATCGCTGTTCCTGAATACGGTCATATATTAAGGGCGTCCGTGGGGCCTGCTTTGTTTTGTCACTTTTAGGGCAAGAAAGCATCCTCTGTGTACCTTCTCCGCCGTGAATTTCAACCTCATTATGATTGCTTAGCACACCATAACAGGGCAGGCTCTTCGCCTTGAAAAATAGCTTGAAAGTCCTTCCAGTGGCGCAGCGTCTCGCCGGGAATTGAGTTTGCTCCACTTGCAAAGTGGGAAGTTGAGAAAAGCAGGGACCCCGCTGATGATTGGACACACCAAGAGCAGGGCTTCCCCCACCTCCGCCCCTGCGGCTTGGCTTTTTTGGGTGAATCTCTGGAAAACCATTGAATGTTCTGCGGAGGGTCTCAGGGAGGACCCAGAGGGAAGCAGAAGTTCTTGAGAATGCTACCTCCACTTCTTTGAACTTTCGGCCCCTCCCTCCTCACGGGAGAAAGGGGTGCAAAATTAGGAAGCCTCTCCGTGGTCCATGAGTCAAAGAGCCAAAGAGCGGACTTCCCTGTGAAGATCTCATCCCCACAAAAAATCGAGGACCGGTTGACTTCAAAGTTGGATGGGCATGGAGGTGCATCCATGCAAGAATGGAGAAAAAGATTCTAAGGACCTTAAAGACGCTGTCACCTCCTCCTCCTCTTTTCCTTCTCTTCCCCTCCTTTTACTCTTCCTCTCCTTTTCCTCCTCCTCTTCCTCCTTCCTCTCCTTTTCTCTCCTTTTCCTCCTCCTTCCTCTCTTCTCCTTTTCCCTTTCCTCCTCTTTTCCTCTTCCTTTATTTCCTTTTCCTCTTCCTCTCCTTTTCCTCCTTCTCTTTCTTCCTCTCCTTTTCCTCCTCCTCTTCCTCCTCCTTTCTCTCCTTTTCCTCTTCTCCCCTTTTCCTCCTCCTCCTCTTTTCCTCCTCCTCCTTTCCTCCTCCTTCCTCCTCTTCCTCCAGCAATCCTTCTTCTCCTATTGCTTCCTCTCCTCTGTCACCTATTCCTCCTCCAGCAATCCTCCTTCTCCTATTGCTTCTCCTCCTTCAACTATTCATCCTCCTCTTCCTCCAGCAATCCTTCTTCTTCTATTGCTTCTCCTCCTCCACCTATACCTCCTCCTACTCTCTCTCTCTCCTCCTCCAGCAATCCTTCTTCAACTATTGATTCTCCTCCTCCTCCTCCTCCAGCAAGGAAACATTCCTGCAAGTGCGTCTTTGTCGGTATTTCTCTTGCCAAGGGCTCTTTGGCCCCCTTGTCACAGACTTGCAAGCCACATTACTTACCCAAAGACGCTACAGGGAGACCATGATGGATATAATTTCCAGAAGATTGTAAGGCAGGGCATTCTAACCGTTAAAATGAAATAAATAAGAAGAATTAAAAAAAAAAACCTGAGATAATTTTCTAGGATAATGGAAGAGGCTCAGTTTGTTCTTGCTTCTCTAAGGGTCATTAGTTAAAAGGGGGTGAGCAGGAGAGGCAGAGAAAGAGAGAGAGAAAAGAGAGGAAGAGAGGAAGGGGAGAGAGAAAGAGAGAGGGGAGAGAGAGAGAGAAAGAGAGGGAGGAAGAGGGGAGAGAGAGAAAGAAAGGGGGGAGAAAGAGAGAGAAGGGAGAGGGGGGAGAGAAAAAGAGGGGAAGGGGAAGAGTAAGAGAGAAAGAGAGAAAGGGGAGAGTGAAGGAGAGAGAAAGAGAGGGAGGGAGAGGGGAGAGAGAGAAAGAAAGGGGGAGAAAGAGAGAAGGGGAGGGGGGAGAGAAAGAGAGAGGGGAAGGGGGGAATGAGAAAGACAGAAAGAGAGGGGAGAGAGAAAGAGAGGGGGAGAGAGAGAAAGAGAGGGGGAAGGGGAAGAGAGCTAGAAAGAGTGAGAGAGAGGGAGGGAGAGGGGAGAGAGAGAAAAAGAGGGGGAAGGGGAAGAGAGCTAGAGAGAGAAAGAGAGAGAAAGAAAGTGGGGAGAAAGAGGGAGAAGGGGAGGGGAAAGAAAGAGAGAGGGGAAGGGGGAGAGTGAGAGTGAGAAAGAGAGACAGAAAGAGAGAAAGGGGAGAAAGAAAGAGAGAGGGGAGAGACAAAGAGATGGAGGGAGAAGGGAGAGAGAGAAAGAAAGGAGGGAGAAAGAAGGGAGAGTGGGGAGAGAGAGAGGGGGGAAGGGGGAGAGTGAGAGTGAGAAAGAGAGACAGAGAAAGAGAGAAAGGGGAGAGAAAGAGAGAGGGGGAAGCGGGAAGAGAGCTAGAGAGAGAAAGAGTGAGAGAGAAAGAGAGGGAGGGAGAGGGGAGAAAGAAGGGGGGAGAAAGAAGGGGGAGAGAGAGGGGGAAGGGGGAGTGAGAGTGAGAAAGAGAGACAGAGAAAGAGAGAAAGGGGAGAGAGAAAGAGAGAGGGGGAAGCAGGAAGAGAGCTAGAGAGAGAAAGAGTGAGAGAGAAAGAGAAGGAGGGAGAGGGGAGAGAGTGAAAAAAGGGGGGAGAAAGAGAAGGGGGAGAGAGAGGGGGAAGGGGGAGAGTGAGAGTGAGAAAGAGAGACAGAGAAAGAGAGAAAGGGGAGAGAGAAAGAGAGGGGGAAGCAGGAAGAGAGCTAGAGAGAGAAAGAGTGTGAGAGAGAAAGAGAGGGAGGGAGAGGGGAGAAAAAAGGGGGGAGAAAGAAGGGGGAGAGAGAGGGGGAAGGGGGAGAGTGAGAGTGAGAAAGAGAGACAGAGAAAGAGAGAAAGGGGAGAGAGAAAGAGAGGGGAAGCAGGAAGAGAGCTAGAGAGAGAAAGAGTGAGAGAGAAAGGGAGGGAGAGGGGAGAGAGTGAAAAAAGGGGGGAGAAAGAGAAGGTGGAGAGAGGGGGGGAAGGGGGAGAGTGAGAAAGAGAGACAGAAAGAGAGAAAGGGGAGAGAAAGAGGGGGGAGAGAGAGAGAAAGAGAGAGGGGGAAGGGGAAGAGAGCTAGAGAGAGAAAGAGAGGGAGAGAAGAGGGAGAGAGAGAAAGGGAGGGAGGGAGAGAGAGAGAGTGTTTGTGTGAAAGAGTGAGAGAGCAGAGGGGAGAAAGGAGGATGCAGGAACAAACCCTGGACGCCAGGCGCTTCGTCCCCTTTGGAAGGGAGCTTCTGGGAGACAAATGATTCGGCCTGGCATTTTGTACACACCGGAGATTGCTTATCGATCCAGATCAGAATATTCAAGGCGGCCCAGAGGGAGAAGGCAGAGTATTTTCTGAGGGAGTTAATAACTTGGCAGCTGAGCTGTCTTGTCCAATTCACTGAATCCCAGGCTCTAATCAGGCCTGAGTTTCTTATTTGGAGGACGGGACCCACATGCGTCGACGCCTCGCCTTCCACTCTGTCGGCCGGGTGACAGTGATTGAAATGACAGCCTTATGGATGGAGGCTAATCAAATTGTTTATTATCAGCCTAAATCGATAGGTATAGATTGTGGAAACATCACCATCCCACCCACGAAAAGTCATACTAATGTTTCTGGTCCTGCAGATATAATTGGAAACTCTCTTTTCCCGCGGTATCTTTCTTTCTTTCTTTCTTTTTTCTTTCTTTCTTTCTTTCTTTCTTTCTTTCTTTCTTTCTTTCTTTCTTTCTTTCCACCCTCCCTCCTCTCCTTCTCTTCCTTCCTCCCTCGCCTCCTTCTCCTCCCTCTCCCTCTCTTCCCTCTCCTTCCTTCCTCCCTCCCTCTCCTCCTTGTCCTCCCTCTCCTTCCTTCCCTCTCTCCACTCCTTCTCCCTCTTCTCCCTCCCCTCATTCTCCTTCTTTCTTTCCTTCTTTCATTCCTTCCTTCCTTCCACCCTCCCTCCCCTCCTTGTCTTCCTCCCTTCCTCCCTTTCCTCCCTCCACTCCTTCTCCCTCCCCTCCTTGTCCTCCCTCTCCCTCTCTTCCCTCTCCTCCCTTCCCCCCTCCCGCTCCTTCCTTCCCTCTCTCCTTCTCCCTCTTTTCCCTCCCTCCCTTCATTCTCCTTCTTTCTTTCCTTCTTTCGTTCCTTCCTTCCTTCCCTCTCTCCCCTCCTTCTCCCTCCCCTCCTTGTCCTCCCTGTCCTTCCTTCCCTCTCTCCACTCCTTCTTCTCCCTCTCCTTCCTCCCTCCCCTCTTTCTCCTCCCTCTCCTCCTCGCTCTCCTCCCTTCCCTCCTTCTCCTCCCTCTCCTCCCTCTCCTTCCTCCCTCTCCTCATTCTCCTCCTCTGCTTCCTTTGTTCCTTCCCTCCCCTCTTTCTCCTCCCTCTCCTCCTCCCTCTCCTCCCTCTCTCTCTCCTCCTCCCTTCCCTCCTTCTTCTCCCTCTCCTTCCTCCCCTCCCTCCCCTCATTCTCCTCCTTTCTTTCCTTCCTTCGTTCCTTCCCTCCCCTTCTCCTCCTCCCTCTCCCTCCTTCCCCTTCCTCCCCTCCCCCTTTTTCTAAGCCAGATAGTTTTCTTAGTAAATGGTGTTGGGTTTGGTGGCTCCTGCTCCTTCCATTGTACAGGTCCTACGTTTTGGAGGGAGGAGGCATGTGAAATATTTTAATCTTGCAGGATCTCCTCCCGCACCTCTTTGGCTGGCCACTTTTAACCATGCGCCATCCCCAAAATAGAGGAAGGGAGTTTAGGAGCCTTTGCTTACAGCTATTCGGAACTAAACCATTCCTGCAAAGAGTGGAGTTTTCAAAATTATATCTTGCAAATTGTAAGGGGGGGACTTGCCTGCTCTCTTAATTGTTGGGTTGAAACCTGGGATCCTATTTTGGGTTTTTGGCAGTGTCCAGAAAAGGCCTCAGAGAAGTCTACCTTCCCCCTTCCCCCCCTTTTTTTCTCTCCAATAGTCTCTGAGATTATTTTGTAAAATTATTTTTATAGCATTGTTTTTCTTGTCGTTCAATTGGAGTGTGACTGACATGAGAAAGACAAAGAAAGAAATGTTGGTTTTCTCCATTCTTAACTCCATCTTCCCTTTAGTT
>NW_028261394.1:43278179-43300679 GCF_051295495.1 Thamnophis sirtalis
CTTGTTCAAAGCCCTGGTCTTTTTTGGATATGATCTACTAGTCAAGTAGAAAATGTTAAAAAAATGAATAAATACATTGGGGGAGGCTCTTCTCCCAGAGTCATAGCTGCGGGCTCGACTTTTTAAAAAGCCACCCCCCCCCCCGCCTGCAGATGCCTTTGGGAACAATTAGGACTTTGGGGTCTGTAAAACGTGCCTCCTTCTGGTGCCAAAATGGCTCGGCTTCAAACCGCTGGCTTTGAAGTGGCGCTTTTTATTTTTCCTTCTGCTAATTCAGATTCCGGCTGCATCGCCCACCGTCAAGCATCTTCCCCACGGCCTAGATGTTGACATCCAGCGGGGTGTTGTTGTTTTTTCCTCTAATGTCCTCTTAATCTCCAGCTCCCCCTTGCTTGACCTCCCCCCCCCCCCGGGGTCCCTTCCCTTCCCTTCTCCTCCCCACCCTTCCCCTCTTTTGAAGTGGGCTGAAAAAAGCAGCGGTCCCTCCGATGAGCCATATTTTCCCATTTCCAGGAAACAATAGCGGAGTGACACGCTCTTTCTAGATCATCAGCGCCAGGCTGACCTTGCTAAGTCAATGGCCCAGATGCCCAACAAGGCTTCGCTTTATGTTCGCCCGGTGAATACCGGGTGTTCCAAATGTCAGCAATGAAAGGGAAATCGGGAGCAAGCAAGCAAGATGGGAAATTGAGTGTAACACAACCCCTTGTGTGTGATAAGAATCACTGGAGCGAGATCCTCTTTCCCCAGGAAGATGTCCTTAAGACTTTGGCATCAAAGAAGTGGGACACATGACATGTTCTGCCACCCATCATTAGCGGCTATTAGGGCTTCCTTCTTTTAGCCCAGGTTTCTTTAAAGAAACAGTTGGACAGAACGATAGAACGACACAGTTGGAAGGGGCCTCGGAGGTCTTCTAGTCCAGCCCCCTGCTCAAACAGGAAACCCTATACCCTTTCAGACAAATGGTTGTCTGGTTTGGTTTTGGTTTGGTTTAATTTTATTTGTATTCCGCCCTTTTCCCTAAGGGGACTCAGGGCGGCTCACACTCAAAAAAGGAGGGGAAATACAAACAGAATAACAAAACATAGAAAACCATGCATAGTTAAAAGCACAACAATCATACCATTCGAAGTGGGGCAGCGAGTCTTTAGCCCCAGGCCTGTCGGAACAGCCAGGTTTTAAGGGCTATGCGGAAGGCCTGGAGGGTGGTGAGGGTACGAATCTCCACGGGGAGTTCATTCCAGAGGGTCGGAGCAGCCACAGAGAAGGCTCTCCTCCGGGTAGTCGCCAGTCGACACTGGCCGGCTGATGGAATTCGGAGGAGACCTAGTCTGATTTATTCTTTAAAACTTCCAGCGTTGGAGTATCCATAACTTCTGGAGGCAAGTCGTCCCACTACTTAATAGTTCTAGAATTTGAATACATCATCTAATTTCCTGCCATTCGGGTTAATGTCGATGTTAGCATCCAAAATTAAATCAGAGTCCAAGGCAAAAGTATCGCTCCAAGTTCCAATTTATGAAGAGAGCCATGTTGGCACCTCTGGGAAAACCCGAATCTGAAAGCTTCCTGGTTTTCCCCACCCAGTTGAAAGTTCAAGATTTTGCCCCCACACCCACAAATCCATCCCATGGTCCAATCTCCCACTGCCATGCTGGCAGCTTCCACCCATCCAGTTCTGGTCAGGGGCAGAGGTGCAGAGACAAAGGATGACCTTGGCTTTCTAGAAAGAATGTTGTTATGGCTACATATCATCTAACTCCCTACAATCCCCCCTCCCATTTCTCACAACAGAAAATGCATAGCAGAATAATAGAAAGTGTGAAAGGCCAAAGATCCAAAGGAAAAGATGGCTGTAGCAGGCCATCCTTAGTTCTAAGTTCTTTCTCTCCTTGATTAGTTTCCACCCATTGCTTCTTGTCCTGCCCTCAGGTGCTTTGGAGAATAGCTTGACTCCCTCTTCTTTGTGGCAGCCCCTGAGATATTGGGACACTGCTATCATGTCTCCCCTACTCCTCCTTTTCATTAAACCAGAAATAACCAGTTCCTGCAACCGTTCCTCATATGTTTTAGCCTCCAGTCCCCTAATCATCTTTGTTGCTCTTCTCTGCACTCTTT
This sequence comes from Thamnophis sirtalis, assembly GCF_051295495.1. NCBI lineage: Eukaryota > Metazoa > Chordata > Lepidosauria > Squamata > Natricidae > Thamnophis > Thamnophis sirtalis. The sequence continues at coordinate 43,280,301 of NW_028261394.1, forward strand.
CTAGAGTCTCAACTTCCTTTTTATAGTGTGGTGACCAAAACTGGATGCAGAATTCCAAGAGTCTCCACATCGTTTTTATACTTATATTGCAACCAAAGCTGGATACAATATTCCAAGTCTTACCAACCCGTCTCACTTCCTTGGTTCTTGTGTTCTGAGATAGCACGCTCTAGAAATCACGGAAGCGAACAAGGAAAGACACCACAATCTGATGTTGTGAAGGACCTCTCCTTGGATCTATAAATGAGTTTATTTATTTTATTAACGTATGGCAAATGTTAATGTCCAGCCCACCCAGCCATTGAAGGACAGGGTGGTCTATATTGAAAAATTCAGACATTGGGCCTGTGTAAGCTCTTGATGGGCATTCGGACACAATGTTATGGATATTTTGTCGAGGAGCACCACAGACACACTGAGGGCTAGAGACGAGACCCCACTTAAACGATGAGTCCTGGCAGACACCACGCTGGGTGCGGATCCTGTTCGGGGTTGACCAATGCTGGTGAGGGAGGACAGAACTTGACACCTTTTGTACATGAGTTGACGTAGTGTTCACAACAACGGAAAGAGGGAGGAGTAGAGGGAACTGTAGGAAGAGGAGAAGAGAAGAGGCAAAAGGAGAGGGAAAGAAGGAAGGGGAAAGGAGAGGACGAAATGGAGCAGGAGTAACAGTAGGGTAGGAAGGGGAAGAAGAGAGGAGGAGACTTTTCCATGGGGAAGATAAAGATCTGTCTGGGTGTAAAAACGGGATGAGGGCCTCTACTTAGATTCTACTCTATACACAGCCCCCAAAACAGATCAGGTCCTTTTCTACAGGGATTTACCAAGTTTTTATTCCTTCAGCATTGTCCCATCCCTCCCTCCTTTCTGTCTTCTCTTCCTTTCCTTTCCCTACTTTCCTTCCCCCTATCCTTCTCCCTCTCCCCCTCCTGCATCCCTCTTCTCCCTCTCCTCTTTCCTCCCTTCTCTGTCTTCTCTTCCTTTCCCTTCCCGCCTCTTCTTCCCCATTTCCTTCTTCTTCCCTCTTTCCTTCTCATTCCCCCTTCTCCCTTTCCTCCTTCCTCCCTTCTCTGTCTTCTCTTCCCTTTCTTTCCCTTCCCCCTTTCCTTCTCCTTCCCCCTTTCCTTCTCCTTCCCCTTCTCCCTCTCCTCCTCCTGCACCCCCTTCTCCCCTCCTTCTCTTCTCTGGCTTCTTTTCCCTTTCTTTCTCTTCCCTATTCTCCTTCCCCCTTTCCTTCTCCTTCCCCTTTTCCTTCTCCCCCTCCCCTCCATCCTTCCCCCTCCTCCCCTTCCTGCTCCTCTCCCCCTCCTCCCTTCTCAGTCTTCCCTTCCTTTCCCTTCCCTACTTTCCTTCCCCCTATCCTTCTCTCTCTCCCCCTCCCGCATCCCCCTTCTCCTTCTCTCCTCCCTTCTCCGTCTTCCCTTCCTTTCCCTTCCCTACTCCCCTTCCCCCTTTCCTTCTCCTTCTCCCTCCCCCTCCCCCTCCATCCTTCCCCCTCCCCCTTCCTGCTCCTCTCCCCCTCCTCCCTTCTCTATCTTCCCTTCCTTTCCCTTCCCTACTCTCCTTCCCTTCCTCCTCTTCCTCCTCCTTTTTTTGCCTGAGAAAACCCACTTCACGAAAGAGGGACCCCTTCCCCAAATTGAGTGGGGGTGGGTGGGAGAAAGAGAAAGCCCGGGTTGTCGTGCACATTACCTCTTTAATGCCATTTTGCTCGCTGTCATGGTAAATAAAGAATATTAATTAGTCAAGTGGCCTCTCTGACAGGCCTTTTGTTTTTACCCTGATTCCTAAATTATGTATTCTGCCGATTTATTTATAGCTCTTGAGTCAGAAATGTAGTTGCTTTGTACGAGAGGGAGAGAGGTTGGAAGAGATGTTGGCATAGGAGTCAGGAGGCCAGGAAAGCACAGCTTTTTCTGTCCCGTGTCTTTCCCCCCCCCCCTTTTTATTTTCATCAAAATGTCCTTAAGTGAATTCATCACACAGGGAAGGGGAGAGGTCAGGATTTCCAAGCTCTTTCTCTAGGGTTTTTTCATTTTCATTTTCATTTTTAATTGTTGTAAAGGCCACCAACGAACTTCGCTTCTTGCTGAGATGCTGCCCTCATCTCATCTAAGCAAAATTAGCCCTTATTCGTTAATTAAAAAAAAATAAGCTTCTTTTTAAATGATTTTTCTTAAAGGGAGAAAAATTTAGCTTTCTTGTTTTTATTTAGGGTTGAATGCCAAGATTTGTTTAACTGCAACATGGGAAGGATCTTCTTCTCCCCCGAGACTCGTGTTTCTCAACAGGAAAACTTCTAAATGGGTCGGATTCCATATCCCAGAATGTTTTAGCAATGGTTATGTTAGCTGGGGATTTCTCCCTCTCCCTTTTGTCTTCTTCAGTCCCGCTCCCTCTCTCCCTTCTCCCCTCCTCCCTTCCTCCATCCCCCACTCTCCCTCCTCCTCTTCCTTCTCCCTTCCTTCCTTCCTTTCCTCCCTCCCTCTTTCTCCCCCTCCCTTCCTTTCCTCCCTCCCTCTTTCTCTTTCCTTCCTTCTTCCCTCCCTCCCTCTCCCTCCCTCTCTCCCTTCCTTCTTTTCATCCCTCCCTCCCTCTCCCTTCCTTCATTTCCTCCCTCCCTCTCCCTTCTCCCTCCCTTCCTTTCCTCCCTCCCTCTTTCTCCTTCCTTCCTTCCCTCCCTCTCTCTCATTCCTTCCTTCTTCCCTCCCTCTCCCCCTTCTCCCCTACTCCCTTCCTCCATCTCCCCACTCTCCCTCCCTCTCCCTCTCTTCCTTCTCCCTTCCTTTCCTCCCTCCTTCTTTCTCCTTCTTTCCCTCCCTCTTTCTCCTTCCTTCCTTCTTCCCTCCCTCTCCCTCCCTCTCTCCCTTCCTTCTTTTCATCCTTCCCTCCCTCTCCCTCTTCCTCTCTCCCTTCATTTCCTCCCTCCCTCCCTCTCCCTCCTCCCTCCCTCCTTTCCTTTCCTCCCTGCCTCTTTCTCCTTCCTTCCTTCCCTCCCTCTCTCTCATTCCTTCCTTCTTCCCTCCCTCTCCCCCTTCTCCCCTACTCTCTTCCTCCATCTCCCCACTCTCCCTCCCTCTCCCTCTCTTCCTTCTCCCTTCCTTTCCTCCCTCCTTCTTTCTCCTTCTTTCCCTCCCTCTTTCTCCTTCCTTCCTTCTTCCCTCCCTCTCCCTCCCTCTCTCCCTTCCTTCTTTTCATCCTTCCCTCCCTCTCCCTCTTCCTCTCTCCCTTCATTTCCTCCCTCCCTCTCCCTCCTCCCTCCTTTCCTTTCCTCCCTGCCTCTTTCTCCTTCCTTCCTTCCTTCTTTCTCCTTCCTTCTTTCCTTCTTCCCTCCCCCCCTCCCTCCCTCGCTCCCTTCCTTCTTTTCATTCCTCCCTCTCTCTTCCTCTCCCTCTTCCTCTCTCCCTTCATTTCTTTCCTCCCTTCCTTTCCTCTCTGCCTCTTTCTCCTTCCTTCCTTCCTTCCTTCCTTCCTTCCTTCCTTCCTTCCTTCCTTCCTTCCTTCCTTCCTTCCTTCTTTCCCCTTCCCTTTCCTTACTCCCTCCCTCCCTTCCTTCCTAATTTATATCCTCCCCATCTCACAATTACATGATTCTGGTAGGCAAACAACCCCAATAGAAACATTAGTATAAATACGCACGGCACTGATGTCATCTATTTAAGGGGTAAACCTGGTGGGGAGATTTTGCATTTTGCACGTCATACCTTTTTCCAAGATAAAGGACGGGAATGTCTTCGGCAACAGAGCTGCATTTTGCGGTTTTTAGCCATTGCGCGTATAATATGTGGCCGAAGGCAAAGTAATGTTTTAAAAAGGGTGGACGGCTAGCACGTTTTTAGGCTGAGGTTTTACTGGGATATATGTTTTCAATGGCAGAAATATGTGTGCAATTATGTCTTGTGAATTTGGATCAATCTGCGATGCTGTTTGTTATTGCTGTTGTTTGTGCGCCATTATACAGTCACTTATTTTAAAATTCATTCTGCCGTTTCTGTCCTTCCTCCACCGCAAACACCTTTGTCTTCCTTTCTCTTCTCGTGCCTTAACCACTCCTAGCAGTCCTCTTCTGGGTTTGCAATCATGCAAAATATGGTTTCAGAAAGGGCCACTAAATGTTGGCCTAGCTTTCGAATTTTCTTGCTACAGGTAGTTCTTGACGTACAACAGGTCTTTTAGTGATTTTCTCCTATACTACCGCCCAGTGGTGGGTTTCAAAAATTGTTTGAACCTACTCTGTGGGTGTGGCCTCCATTGTGGGAGTGGCTTCCCGCCCATGTGACTGGATGGGAGTGGCTTGCCGCCCATGTGACCGGATATGAAGATGCCGACGACACTTGTCAGAACCACCTTAAATTACCTCACACACAGCACTGGCATGCATAAGAATATGATGTAAACTTGTTTTTTAAAAGGCATCTTTGGTTTGCGTTCAAACAACTTCAACACACGCAATGTTCTGATTGCACCACAAACGCAGTAGTCATCCTTACCTTTCACAGAGGCACTGAGTTTTATAAATAGGAGCATGATAGTGTAGAATAATCATATCCAAGGACCAGTGGTGGGTTTCAAAAAAAATTGGAACCTCTTCTGTAGGTGTGGCCTGCTTTCCGGGTCCACTGGTGGAACCTCTTCTTACCGGTTCGGTAGATTGGACGAACCGGTTCTACCGAATAGGTGTGAACTGGTAGCAACCCACCTCTGCTACCTTCTCTTACAATACTGGACAACACAGTATCAACAGTGGAGACCTTCACGCTTCTAGGTCCTATCATACCTCAAGACTTGAAATGGACATCTAACATAAAAAATGTCGTCAAAAAAGCACAATAAAGAATGTTCTTTCTGCACCAACTCAGAAAGCTCAAATTGCCCAAAGAGCTGCTGATTCTACTCTACAGAGGAATTATTGAGTCTGTCATCTACACCTCTATAACTGTTTGGTTTAGCTCTGCAACCCAACAAGACAGACACAGACTTCAATGGATAGTTAGAACTGCAGAAAAACAATTGCTACCAACATGCCTTCCATTAGGGACCTGTATACTGCACGAATCAAAAAGAGGGCTGTGAAAATATCTACAGATCCCTCACATCTGGACATAAATTAGCAATAGCAATAGCAGTTAGACTTATATACCGCTTCATAGGGCTTTTTCAGCCCTCTCTAAGCGGTTTACAGAGTCAGCATATCGCCCCCACAGTCTGGGTCCTCATTTCACCCACCTCGGAAGGACAGAAGGCTGAGTCAACCCTGAGCCGGTGAGATTTGAACCGCCGAACTGCAGATAACAGTCAGCTGAAGTGGTCTGCAGTACTGCACCCTAACCACTGCGTCACCTCGGCTTTTTTGTTTCAACTTCTATCTTCAAAACGACGCTATAGGGCACTGCACACCAGAACAACTAGACACAAGGACAGTTTTTTCCCCAAATGCCTTCACTCTGCTAACCTAATTCCCACAACACTTTCTTTTTTTTTTTAAATTTTTAATAAGATTTTATTGGTAAAATGAAAATACAACATCCATAATTTGTAAAAAACAATACAACTACCTTTCGAGATATTCCCATACTATCAAATCATATAAACATCAAAGGTTAGGTATCTTATTCCTTCCCTCCCTCTTCTCTTCCCTCATTTCTTCTTTTCCATACCCTTTTCTTCCCTCCCCCCCTTACTTCCTTCTCCCCTGCCTTCCCTCCTTTCTTTTCTCCTTTCCTCCTTTCCTTCCCCCTCCTTTCCCTCCCTCGATCCCCCCCTCCTTCTCACATACCTTCCCTCCTTCCCTTCCTCTTTCCCTCCTCCTTTCTTTTATCTTAATCTCCCTCCTCTCCTCCCTCCTTCCTTCCTTTCAACACTCCTTCTCTCTTTCTTTCCCTCCCTCTTTCCCTCTTTACTACCCTCTCCTCTTCCCTCCCTCCTTCCTCCCCCAGTTTCTTCTCTTTCTTCTCTCCTTCTTTCTTCCCACCTTCTTTCCCTTCTCTTCTTTCTCTTCCTCCTCCTTATCCTTCCCCCCTTCTTCTGCCTTTCCTATTCCTCTCCTTTCTCCTCTCCATCCTGACTTCCCACAACACTTACAAATAATTTACTAAGACTGCATTACTATTATTCTTCTCTTCCTTCCTAGTATCTATCTCTCCCCACTTATGTTGCTTGCATCTTTCAATTTATATTATTTTTATTCTTTCCTAGTACGATTTGATAGCTTATTAGCAACCTTGGCTATCAATAAGTGTTGTATCTTTTTATTCTTGGTGGATGTATTTTATTTTCCTTATGCACACTGAGAGCCTATGCACCAAAGACAAATTCCCCGTGTGTCCAAAGACACTTGGCCCATAAATAATTCTATCTTCTATCTTCAAAGTTACAACGGCACTGGAAAAAAAAGTGACTTATGGCCATTTTTCACACTTGCAACCATTGAAGGATTGGTTTTTAATCTCATTTAGGATATACAAGTGATTTTATCTCATGGACTCAACCCCCCCAAATGGGCTCGATTGTGGAGGAAATATGCCCTTTTATAATAGATTCCCTTCCTTGGATTTCTAACCTTTAATAAGAATGCTATATTTATCCCAGATACACATATTTTCCTTCCCAGGTATATTGATAATTCAAAAATCTCTAGGCAAGAGCTGAACATGAAGGGGATATATATCCTCTTCACGGGATGAAATAGTTATTAAACTGTGATGTGTATTATCACACACACCCCTTTAAAGAAAACTCTTTTTTATGCCTATTTTAAGCAATTGATTACTGCCTGGCTAATAATAGGTGTGCCTTTTGTCAAGGAGCTGAAGGGAAAGGATCGTAGATAATGTACTATATAATTGTTCAGTTGACTGCTGATGAAAATTCCCAGCTCCTACTTGAGAAGACCAACAGTCCTGCGTTACTAACTAATTTATCATGGAAGAGTAATTAGAATTCTTTGCCTCAGCAGGACCCACCTGGGGTGCAGCTTCCTTGATGTCATTGTAAAAATTAAGCCGGTGTTAGGAAGTGGAGGAGAAAGGATGAGGGTAGGAAGCACGACCAAACCAAAATCTCAGTGGCATTCATTTGCAGTACTATAATGCTGGTCTCCAGTGGTTAAATCTGGGTCAGTCTTTGCATAAACCAAAATAACAGAGCTGAAAGGGACCTTGGAGGTCTTCTGACCCTCTGTTCAAGCAGGAATACCCTACACCCCATGATGGCAAACCTATGGCACACTTGCCAGAGGTGGCACGCAGAGCCCTTTCTGTGGGCACGTGCACCATTACCAGCTGCTCTTCTGATTTCTTTTATTTATTTATTTTTATTAACAAACATGTAAAATACACACACACAAAACTTAGACCACATTTGCACAATACAATACGAACAGGAGCTTCCTGTTCTTTCTAATAACAATCGATACCGCTCACCTTATATTATTTCCCTTTCTGTTGTGACTCAGCAGAAGTGTGCTGTGAGTTGAGTCGGGATTCAGGAATAACAATATAGCTGGGGCTCGTTAGTGTCGTCTTCTGGAGATAAAAGGACTGATGGTGCCACGCCCTGGTTGCAGAAGTCAACGTTCACTCGTTTGTTCGTGGTTCGTCATTCATCGGTCGTGATTTGTTTGTGAGGGGCACTTGGATAAGTGATTTCCTTTCTGTAACCTTGATTCAAATGAGACACTTGGAGAAGTGATTTGCTTTCTTTCTGTAAACCTGGGGTTGCTATAATAGCTCTTTGTTTTTGCATTCTGCTGCGTAACCTTTTTTGCCAGAGACATTATTTATGTTTATTTTTGGGCTCGCAGCCAGCGTGAGCCAGGACTGATAAAGTTATTTCCTTTTAGGTCTGTCTGTCTGTCGTCTGTGAACGAGCGAAGAAGGAGGGTCAGAACACCTTTCTATCGTATTTCATTTGGATTTCACCATTCTTAACCCTCTTATTTTACTCATAACTATTATTTTTTGAGTTTTGTTCTGTTCCTTCATTGATCCTTGTTTCTTTTTCCTCCATCCACCTATACCATTTATCCCATATCTGGTAGAATTCTGATTCTTCTTTTCTTCTGGATTTCTTTAGTTAGTTTGGCCATTTCAGCACAATCCATAACCTTTCTTATTATTTCAACTTCGCTTGGAATTCATTTGTTTTGCTCTTCTGTTTTCTAGTGCGCATGTCAGCTGATCTTCATGGATGTTGGAGTGCTGGAAAACAGCCCTGAAAATGGCTAAAAAACAGTTTTACAGGCTGTTTTTGCCCTGAAAATAACCTGAAAAAGGCCCAAGAAACAGCCTGAAAATAGGCAGGCGTTCGCCAGCCAGCTGGTCTTCGGATTTCCAGTGCTCTGGCGTGTGTAATGTGCGCAAATGCATGCACATGCACGCATGTTCAGGTTTGGGCACACAATACTGAAAAAGTTCACGATCACTGCCCTATACCATGTCAGACAGATGGGTGTCCAATCTCTTCTTGAGATTAAGCCAAATACTGTTATTGTGAATTGGATTAATATGAATGATACCCAGAACCAACTCTGTCACTGGTATTTGTAATGCCTTTTCGAATATTCAGTTGGCTGAGTTTCATGTTTAATGAATAAAGTATATAATAATAATAAAAAAATATATATTGGAGCCATTCTTGCTATTGTTGAAGATGTCAACTTTTGATGGTCCCTTTCAGGGGGAAAAAAGAGAGAGATGCTTGTCTTCACAGCATAGAAGATGAATGTGACCTCCTGAAATTTTTTTTTATCCTAGGTCCCCTATTTTAAGGAGTCATTCAAGTCGAACCATTTCTGAGGGCTTCACGCAGTTTGTACAGCCCTTTTAAACTAACCCCCTGAGTTTTCCTTACATGTGAATTCTTGTCATTGCTTCAGCCAATTATCAACATCTTTCTGTGGGGGTCTTTGTTTCCTTTTCTGTCTTTCTTTGCTTAATTGTTTACTGAACATGAAGTCCTTGAGTGACTGTGGAGGTCTTGAGGGGTGGGCGATGAATGAATGGAGAAGACGTCGCAAAACATTTGGGTTCCTAAATTGGACTGAAAGGCGGACTAAATATGAAGTCACCGTAATAGTGAAGTTATTAAATAACAACTAATCACGAAGAAAGGGGCATGGTGCCTCAGTGGCTAAGTTGCTGAGCTTGTCGATCAGTTTGGCGGTTTGAATCCCTAGCGACGCGTAACGGTGTGAGCTCCCGTTCCTTGTCCCAGCTTCTGCCAACCTAGCAGTTCGAAAGCACGTAAAAAATGCAAGTAGAAAAATAGGAACCACCTTTGGTGGGAAGGTAACAGTGTTACCAAGGTGGCGCAGTGGTTAAATGCAGCACTGCAGGCTACTGCTAGATCAGCAGGTCAGCGGTTCAAATCTCACCGGATCAGGGTTGACTCAGCCTTCCATCCTTCCGAGGTGGGTAAAATGAGGACCCAGACTGTGGGGGCAATATGCTGACTCTCTGTAAACCGCTTAGAGAGGCCTGAAAGGCCTATGAAGCGGTATATAAGTCTACTGCTATTGCTATTGCTATTACGTGCATCTTTGGCATTTAGTCATGCCGGCTACATGACCAACCGAGACGTCTTCGGACATGCTGACCTCCTCAGCTTTGAAATGGAGTTGAGCACTGCCCCCTAGAGTCAGGAACGACTAGCACATCTGTGCAAAGGGAACCTTTACCTTTATAGTTGTCTCAAAACGAAGAGTAAGGAAGGAATCATCCCGGAGCAACCAATACGTTCTTCTCTAACAAGCTGAGCAGCCTCCTTGCAATATTTTCTGAAAGAGCCGTAAATAATGTGTCTGTCTTTCATTTGGCCTCCAATAACCGCTTTCCCGAGCTCCGATTTATGCACAGACAAACCCAGCCACCTCTAATTTCCCAACCCCATTGCTTGCAACCCTCTCCTTCCCCACCAATAATTCTGCCATCTCTAATTTGCCAATAAATAATTCTGGGCTCTCAAATTTTCCAAACCGATAATGAGACTGATTTGTCGACCCACAACGGTGTCATCCAGTAATGGCGCCCCCAGCAAGCTGTAATTTGCTAAGCAACATAGGGACACCTCTTCTCCTTTCTAGCAATAAAGGATGCTGGTCATCTTTTATCCTGTCTTCTTTACGAAAATGGCCTCTGCTGGGTTGATACCTTGTTTACTTGGAGAAGTTGGCGGGTGTCATTCCTATGGTTTCCCCAAAATGTAGGCGTGTAGGATTTCTGTAGGTCAAAGATTAGCAAGCATCCCTTGGCCAGGTTTGGTGATTCTCCCGCTGCGTTCTTGCCATCCCTCTGAGGCTTGGCAGGGCCTTTGCCCAAATTCAGAGAGAACATCTCAAAAACAAGATTCCCTTTGGCTGCGTCTCTTTTCCCATTGACCTTGCCACCCAGGTTGATGCTGCTGCTGTGGTCCAAATTTAAACGGATGAAGAAGAAGAAAAAAAATGGGAAAAGTTGAATTCTGGAAGACTCATTTTGTTCATGCTTACTCTGGAGAGGATTAGAAGCTGACACGTTTTCCCAAAAAAATATGGAATTTGGAAGGCAGCTGGTGGAGGCAACCTCAAGTCAACCTCAACTGCTGATGACTTCATAGAATTGTACAACTGTAGAAGAGATTTTGAGGGACATGGCGGCTCAGTGGCTAAAACACTGAGCTTGTCGATCAAAAAGGTGCTACTTGTTCCCGCCTCTAGGGGGCAGCGCTCATCTCCATTTCAAAGCCGAAGAGCCAGCGCTGTCAAAAACGTCTCCGTGGTCATGTGGCCGGCATGCTAAACTCCAAAGGTGCACGGAATGCTGTTATCTTCCCACCAAAGGTGGTTCCTATTTTTCTACTTGCGTTTTTCCCCCTTCTTTTGAACTGCTAGGTTGGCAGAAGCTGGGACAAGTAACAGGACCTCTCTCCATTATGCAGCGCTAGGGATTCCAACCACTGAACTGCCGACCTTTCAGACTGATAAGCTCAGTGTCTTAACCACTGAGCCACCCTTGTCCCTAACCTTAATAGACCCTTAATTCATTGTCTCCAAATAGGCTGGTCTCAAAATATCCCAAAACTTTTCTTACCTAGGAATTATTCTCCTTTGATCCATTTGATTTATTCAGATTTATGAAGCCAAACATCTAATGCCTGTGTCTCTCGCAGGGTACACAACTGAGTTGTTATTAAAATATGTCGAGTACATTGTAACTTTACAAAATGAAATCACAGCAGAAGTCAACATGTTGACTTTAACAAAACAAAATAGTCATACAAGAGGCTATACTTTTCTTAAATGCATAGTAGAAATGTTCCTTGTGACTATAACGTAGCTTATAGGTAAATAGAGCTATTTACCCCCGTTGGTGTGTGTTTTTTTTTCCAATCACCTTCTAGCTACTTTTAACTTCCCGGTTTTTTGGCAAAGTTCATTTCAGAGTCTTAAAACTGTCAAATATGATTTACTCCCGCTAAGCCAGGATATCACTTTTGGCAGAATGAGTCGATGGAAAAGTCAGGGCCGCTGTTGTTTCAGGAGTCCATGCAGGGGGGGGGGGAAGCAGATTTTAATGTTTCAAAATTTAAAGACTGTGCTGCTGTTTTGAAATCTATCCTCCCGCGGCTAAGCATGAGATGTTATCAAAAGCTTTATGGTGAGAAGCTTTGGAAAAAGTACAGGCAGTTGGTGATCCATTGCAAAGCTTGATCGACGGCCATAACAAATATCTAAATATGCATCCCCCCTCCTAGGGATGGACTGCTACAGGTTCGCCCGAGTTCAGGAGAACCCATAGCAAATGTTATGGCCGGTATGGAGAACCTCCAAATCCTACCCTTCCTAGGAGTCTCCACGCAGCCCATTTTGGATGTGGGGTAAGTGCAGGGCCAACGCGGAGGCTCTGGGAGGGGGAAAACAGACCTCCCGGAAGTTCCAGAAGGCCGGAAATGGGCCTATTTCCGGCCTCCAGAGGGCTTCCGGAGCCCGGGAGAGAAAGTTTTCACCCTCCCAGAGCCTCAAGGAAAGCCTCCGGAGCATGGGGAAGGCAAAAATGTCCCCTCTCCCTGTGGTACAGAGAACCTGTTATTGAAATTTTTGAAGCCCACCCCTGATTCTCTCCCCTTTCTAAATATATTTTTAATTTGTTTTCTCCTTACATACAATATGTACAATATGAACAGCGTGCTTCTCTGGGTCAATTCATTTACATAGTAATACTCATTAAGTTCCTGGTTTCTACCTCTTTCATCCAGCCATTGATAAAACAAGGCCCAAGTTCAAAAATATTCCGTGTCTTCTTTGTCTTTTATCTCCTGTGTTCATCTGTCCATTTCTGCACAGACCAATATTTTTTTAAAAAAAAATATATCTCCTTCCGAAGGTGTTTCCTCACTTTTCCAATGCTGCACAAATACAGTTCTTGCTGCTGTTAAAACATACAATATCAAATTTATATTCCTCAAATATCCATGCCCTTTTATTAAAAGATCACAGTAAGGTAGGTTTTAGAGGTAAAATGTCATTGGTTGGGTCCAGTGGTGGGTTTCAAAAATTGTTCGAACCTACTCTGTGGGTGTGGCCTCCTTTGTGGGAGTGGCTTGCCACCCATGTGACCGGATATGAAGATGCCGACGACATTTGTCAGAACCACCTTAAATTACCTCACACACAGCACTGGCATGCATAAGAATAGGATGTAAACTTGTTTTTCAAAAGGCATCTTTGGTTTGCGTTAAAACAACTTCAACACACGCAATGTTCTGATTGCACCACAAACGCAGTAGTCATCCTTACCTTTCACAGAGGCACTGAGTTTTATAAATAGGAGCATGATAGTGTGGAATAATCCTATCCAAGGACCAGTGGTGGGTTTCAAAAATTTTTGGAACCTCTTCTGTAGGCGTGGCCTGCTTTCCGGGTCCACTGGTGGAACCTCTTCTAACCGGTTCGGTAGATTTGACGAACCGGTTCTACCGAATAGGTGCGAACTGGTAGGAACCCACCTCTGGTTGGGTCCCACTAAATGTGCTGATTGGAAGGATTAAAAAAAAAGGAAGGATAACATGAAAGGTCAATCTCTTGAATTGGATTTAGATATTGAAGCAACACTTGGTCGAAATTTTGTTGAGTTGATGGGCGAAACCCAACTATCATGGTTTTTAAGTAGCATTTTTTAGTATCGCTACAAACAACAGGTGCAGAGGTGCAAAGACAAAGAATGACCTTGGCTTTCTAGACAGAATGTTGTTATGGCTACATAGCATCTAACTCCCTACAATCCCCTCTCCCATTTTCCCCACAATAGAAAATGCATAGCAGAATAATAGAAAGTGTGGCAGGCCAAAGAGCCAAAGGAAAAGATGGCTGCAGGCCTGACACTATGGATGGAAACTAATCAAGGAGAGAAGCAACCTAGAATTAAGGAGAAATTTCCTGATAGTGAGAACAATTAATCACTGCCCCCAGAAGTTGTAGGTGCTCCACCTCTGAAGGTTTTTAAGAAGAGATTGGACAGTCTTCTGTCTGAAATGGTATGGGATCTCCTGCTTGAGAAGAGGGTTGGACTAGAAGACCTCCAAGGTCCCTTCCAACTCTGTTAGTCTGATGAAGAAGGTGTCACTCAGGAATTATAGAAAGCATCAACGCTGTAGAAAATCTCTCATTGATCTCACATTAATCTGGAGCAGAGGTGGGCTCCTACCAGTTCGCACCTATTCGGTAGGACCGGTTCGTCAAATCTACCGAACCGGTTAGAAGAGGTTCCACCAGTGATTTGATTGATTTATTTATTATAGGCCGCCCTTTTCCCTGAGGGGACTCAGGGCGGCTTACAATCAAAAAAGGAAGGGGAGTGTAGGACAATACCAAAAAGAAATGTGCACAAAGTAAATTAGACAATAAAACTCAACATTCACTCAGCATTCGGGAGGGGCGAAAATAAGATTATCCCCAGGCCTGACGGGCTAGCCAGTTCTTGAGGGCTGTGCGGAAGGCCTGGACGGTGGTGAGGGTATGAATCTCCACGGGGAGATTGTTCCATAGTGTCGGAGCCGCAACAGAGAAGGCTCTTCTCCGAGTAGTCGCCAGTCGGCACTGACTGGCAGATGGAATACGGAGTGGACCCGGAAAGCAGGCCACACCTACAGAAGAGGCTCGAAAATTTTTTGAAACCCACCACTGATCTGGAGGAAGGAAAGTTGTAACTGGATACATGAATGGTGAGCCGAAGATTCCCCCCACCCTGCCCCCAGCACATGGCCTAGTCATTCTTCCCCCTTTGCCATGGCATTAGAGCACTATTGATTTCCCTAAACAAAGAGGATACTCGGCGTATCCCACAGTGCTGCCCTCGCGCCGTTTAATTCTTTTATCCATTTCAAACACAGCCGATCGATCGCGGTGCTCAGGTAGGTTGTGAAATTAACAGGAAAACACATCCACGAAGCACACACCCCCCCCAAATACAGGGCCTTGTCTGTGTGACTTAAAGCTTAGCGCCGTATTGGGGGGGGGAACCCACTAATGGAACATATAGCACAGTGCGTCCACGCTGCGAGCCGTCAAGGATCATACATAATGCAGGAACGCATCTGCTAACAGCCACTAACACAAGCTAATTTAATCTTGTTTTAAAAGGAGACACAAGGAATTAATCTTGGGGAAAGGTCCCATTTTTTGGCCCTGGATTGCATCAAGGCAGCTATCCATTTGCAACTGCCCGTTTTTCTCCGGGGAGGGCATTTACCCAAGGAGACACTCGGAGTTGAAGGATCATCCTTCTTCCCACACACACACACACACACCCTCCTCCTTCCTGTTTTTTGGCTCAAGCTTTCGCCATATTTAAGTTGAAAAATGAACCTAACCCCCGAGAGTTGGAACAGTGTGATAGGGTTAAAAATGTTTCTGCTACTGATTTTACTCACCGATGCCAAAGTATTTTTTTTTAAAGTGAAGCTGATCTTCTAATGGTATCACGTCCTTGCGAATGTTCTCTCTGTCTCTCTTCGTGTCCCATCCATGCAATAAATATGCCCCTTTCTGGGTGGGTATTTTTGTTTAGCAGAATAACAGAGCTGGAAGGGACCTTGGAGGTCTTCTAATCCAACCCCTTGTTCAAGCAGGAAACCCTATATCATTTCAGACAAATAGTTGTCCAATCTCTTCTTGAAAACCTCCAGTGATGGAGCACCCACAGCTCCTGGAGACAAGTCATTCCACTGATTAATAGTTCTAAAATTTGAATATATAATCTAATTTCCCGCCAATAATCCTTCAGATGGTTCAAAAGGATAAAACCAGTGCAATTATCCATCCCTTCATCCTCCCATCCCTCCATCTCTCCATTCCCCCCAGCCATTCTTGGATTAACAAGTAGATCTATTTCACATCTCATTCCAAGACATGATTTTCTTAAATAATCTTCGCAAGGTCAAGTTCACCCCAACCCACTAATATAAAGCCAACCAAGCATACCACATGGGATACATTATTGGCCCTAAAGAAATAAAAACCACATTTATGCAGAGTGAAAACAAAAGAAAAATAGGCAACGTAATATCTCTGATTAAGTACCACTGAATTTGTTGTCTGTTTAGTGACGGCACTAGGGTTGATTTCAATGGTTTATCCTAACTGTGATCTTATCTGGATCCAAACATAGCAAAGTGCTAAGTTGTCAAGATCCTTGGTGGTACATGGGGGCCAAAAGAAAACATTGATCCTTGTAAAATAAATAATTAAGAGTGATCCCTCCCCTTATATAGTGCTGTATCTCCAAGTTGAGCCCAGTCTGAAGAGTGATCTGGTCAGTTTTTGTCATAGAATTAACAGAAAGGAAAATACTCTTGAGCCATCTATAATATTTGCCCTGAGATTTCGAGAAGCCTGAAGATGTTTACTTCCTCTTCATCTTTTTCATCCCTGCTATGCAAAAAAGTTGTTAAAACCTTAAAAACAGTGTAAAAAGTTCCCCTCACACACAGACACACACACACACACACACACACACACACATATATATATATACATACATAGATACATACATAGATACATACATACATACATACATACATACACACACACACGCACACACACACCAGTGGTGGGTTTCAAAAATTGTTCGAACCTACTCTGTGGGTGTGGCCTCCTTTGTGGGAGTGGCTTGCCGCCCATGTGACCGGATGGGAATGGCTTGCCGCCCATGTGACCGGATATGAAGATGCCGACGACACTTGTCAGAACCACCTTAAATTACCTCACACACAGCACTGGCATGCATAAGAATAGGATGTAAACTTGTTTTTTAAAAGGCATCTTTGGTTTGCGTTAAAACAACTTCAACACAAGCAATGTTCTGATTGCACCACAAACGCAGTAGTCATCCTTACCTTTCACAGAGGCCCTGAGTTTTATAAATATGAGCATGATAGTGTAGAATAATCATATCCAAGGACCAGTAGTGGGTTTCAAAATTTTGGAACCTCTTCTGTAGGTGTGGCCTGCTTTCCGGGTCCACTGGTGGAACCTCTTCTAACCGGTTCAGTAGATTTGACGAACCGGTTCTACTGAATAGGTGCGAACTGGTAGGAACCCACCTCTGATATATAGTAGTTGTTCCTGACTCTAGGGCAGTGCTCATCTCCGTTTCAAAGCTGAAGAGCCAGCACTGTCCGAAGACATCTCTGTGGTCATGTGGCTGGCATAACTAAACATCGAAGGTGCACGGGATGCTGTTCCCTTCCCACCAAAGATGGTTCCTGTTTTTCTACTTGCATTTTTAAATGCTTTTGAACTGCTAGGTTGGCAGAAGCTGGGACAAGTAACGAGAGCTCATTCCGTTACGCGGCACTAGGGATTCGAACCACCCAAACTGCCGACCTTTCTGATCGACAAGCTCAGTATCTTAGCCCCTGAGCCACGGCGTTCCTTTAGAAACAGTGGGGAGAACAGCAGTAGAGATAATCAGGGATCTGGAGGCTAAACTGTACAATGAACAATTGAGGGGACTAGATATGTCTTGCTTAACAAAGAGGACTAGAAGTGATAGGATATCTATTTTCCAGTACTTGAGAGGTCATCACAGAGAAGATAAGACTGACCTATTTTCCAAAACATCTGATGGAAGTAACAGGTGGAAGATCATGAAAGAGAGATCCAACCAAGAACTGAAGAGAAATTTCCTGACGGTGAGAACAATTAGTCAGTGGAACAGCTCCAGATGTTGTGAGTGCTCCAACACTGGAGGTTTTCAAGAAGAGTTTGAACGGTCAAGAATGTCCAGAAAGACATGGGGGGCTTCTGCTTGAGCAAGAAGTTGGACTAGAAGACCTCCAAGTTCCCTTCCTTCCAACCCATTTATTCTATGTTCCATCTCATTGAAGATAGATACCAGCTTTGGTACGTTCTGGTTGTCCTCTTGTCAATTGTTTACAAAAAATGACAAAACCAGAGGTGGTATTCAGCCACTTCTGAACGGTTCTGGCAAACAGGTAGTGGAAATTTTGAGTAGTTTGGAGAACCGGCAAATACCACCTCTGGCTGGCCATGCCCCTATCTATTCACTGCCTCCCAAGTCCCAGCTGATCGGCTTGGTTTGTTGCCCTGCACAGGAGAACAGAGCTGAAAAGCAAGTTAGTGCAGTGGGGACGGAATGGGGATTTTGCAGTATCCTTCTCCTGCCCTGCCCACCAAGCCACGCCCACCACTCTACGGCTGCCCCACCACGCCCACAGAACCAGTAGTAAAAATTTGAATCCCACCACTGCTCAAAACCACAATGTTGTCGGTTCCCTTTGCCACCGGAAGAACGACAGAGAGGAGGGGGGTTCTGTCCTGCCTTCCCCCCCAGCCTCAAGAAGCAGCGGCTTTATGGAAGCGAGGCATTGTAAATAAGCGAATGAATAAATAGGAAGGAGAAGGAGGGGATGAGAAATCTCTCCCCTTCTCAGCCCAGTCGAAATGCATTATTAGGGTGCCCAGGAAATGATAGTTTGTGTCCATTAGTCCTTTCAGGGTTAATATTGATGCAGATATTATTTCTGTCCGCGGTGCCATTTATTTGAAATATTATGACGGGGAGTAGCTGCAGCAGTGAATCAAATCAATTGATAGAGCAGTTAGTCCGTCAGACAAGCCCTGCTTCCCACTGCACAAGCGAGCATGAAATATTATGGAAATTGTCCTTTAAAGGGATCACTTAATCATCATTTGTATCGTTGCCCCCGTTATTCCTCTCTGCCCGGCTTGCCTGTTCAGTTAGAGCTGTCATAACTCAATCAGGCATATAATACCGCTCATAACACCTCCGTAGTAGCAGGTATTGGAGCTGTCAAGAGGCACGGTGGGAATTTCCCTGATGCCTTTTGGACAGCTCCCAACCGCCACGCTGATATGGATGTCAGTTTATATATGTACAATGTGTATTTCTTACGTGTAATTAGAAGCTGGTTTGTCTCCGAGTCTCTCCGGATGGCCCAGAGATGCTCATAATAGAAACATAGGTTTCTATCCTTGGGGGGAAACCTCGTCGTTATCCAACACGGTGCAGGAAATTGTCACTTTTGCTTATTCATCCAGCCTAGTGGTCTCTCCCTGGCACAAGCTGTTATAGAAGCCAAGTTGAAGATCAGGTATTATGGATAATCTGACTTTAAAAGGTAAAGGTTCCCCTTGCACATCTGTGCTAGTCGTTCCCGACTCTAGGGGGCGGTGCTCATCTCCGTTTCAAAGCCGAAGAGCCAGCCCTGTCCGAAGACGTCTCTGTGGTCATGTGGCCGGCATGACTCAATGCCAATCT
Organism: Thamnophis sirtalis; assembly: GCF_051295495.1. NCBI lineage: Eukaryota > Metazoa > Chordata > Lepidosauria > Squamata > Natricidae > Thamnophis > Thamnophis sirtalis. The sequence goes on from NW_028261394.1 coordinate 43,299,080, forward strand.
CGCATGGAACGCTGTTACCTTCCCACCAAAGGTGGTTCCAATTTTTCTACTTGCATTTTTACGTGCTTTCGAACTGCTAGGTTGGCAGAAGCTGGGACAAGTAACGGGAGCTCACTCCGTTATGCAGCCCTAGGGATTTGAACCGCCAAACTGCTGACCTTTCTGATCGACGGGCTCAGCGTCTTAGCCACTGAGCCACCACATCTCTAATCTGATGCTGCTTCACAGCTGAGCCTGTGGCTGCAGAAATCCAAGGTTAAGTGCTGGGATTCCTAGAACAAGATGTGTGGTGTGCTCCCTTGATCCTTCATCCAGTTCATCTCTCCTGATCTCGAACCCCAACGGGAGGAATAGCAACCCAAGAGAAATATGTCCTTCACTCTACCGGGATTGTAATTTTTATTCCATCTTTTTGGGGGGGAGGGGGGGTTAATTTATTCTTTTGGTTTTTAAAGCTTCAGTGCAATTAATTTCCCCAGAGAATTTCAGTTCCTGGGCAGAGTTGAAATACAATGATGATAATTATTACTGATGTTATCGTGAAAGGTAAACATGGTGTGTTATGCAGATTGAATAAGAGAATAACAGAGTGGGAAGGGACCTTGGAGGTCTTCCAGTCCAACCCCCTCTTCAAGCAGGAGACCTGGCCTATTCCATTCTAGACAAGTGGAAATCTTCTTTTTAAAGCCTCCAGTGTTAGAGCACCTACAGTTTCGGGAGGCAAGTCGTTCCACTGATGAATTATTTTCACTGTAAGGAAATTTCTCCTTAGTTCTACGTTGCGTCTCTCCTTGATTAGTTTCCATCCATTCTTTCTTGCCTTGCCTTCAGGTGGTTTGGAGAATAAGTTGGCCTGTTATTCTCCCCTCGGATTCAATATTCAAAGTGTTGAATTGTCTCTCAGTTGAATTTTGATTTGGACAACGGAATCAATTTGATCTGGGTGTGATTTTCGAATCAAGATGAATCAGTTTGGAAAGTCAGCCTAATCTGGGTGGAGAAGAGAAAGCTTTGTGGATCCCGAGTTACCGGTAGATGCAGTCAAAGTGTTCTAAGAATCTACTAATTCCATTTGACAATGATCAAATTCTACGAATCTTTTTGATTTAGAGAATAGCACTTAGCACTAGCACTTAGACTGATATGCGTCTTTACATCCCTCTCTGAGAGATTTACAGAGTCACCACATTGTCCCCAACAATCTGGGTCCTCATTTTACCCACCTCGGAAGGATGGAAGGCTGTGTCAGGATCAAACTCCTGGCAGTGGGCAGAGTTAGCAATAGCACTTAGACTTATATTGTGCTTCACAGTGCTTTACAGCCCTCTCTAAGCATTTTACAGAGTCAGCCTCTTGCTCCCAACAATCTGGGTCCTCATTTTACCCACCTTGGGAGGATGGAAGGCTGAGTCAACTATTGAGTCGATCAGGATCGAACTGCTGGCATTGGGCAGAGTTAACCTGCAAAAAGGCATTCTAATATCTGAGAAGGAAGGAAGGAAGGAAGGAAGGAAGGAAGGAAGGAAGGAAGGAAGGAAGGAAGATAGTAATAGCACTTAGACTTATATCCTGCTTCACAGTGCTTTTACAGCCCTCTCTA
>NW_028261394.1:43305679-43405679 GCF_051295495.1 Thamnophis sirtalis
TCCCTTCCTCCCTGTCTCCCTCCTTCCTTTTCTCACTTTCCTCCCTTTTCCTTTGGTATCCTCCCTCTCTGTCTTCTTCCTTCCTCCTTCCTTTTTCATCTTTCTTCCTATTTCTTTTGTCTCCTATTTCCTTCCTTCCTTTTTCATCTTCCTTCCTTTTTCTTTTGTCCTCTCCCTCCCTCTCTGTCTCCTTCCTTTCTTCCTTCCTTTTTCATGTTCCTTCCTTTTCCTTTTGTCTCCTCCCTCCCTGTCTCCTTCCTTCCTTCCTTCCTTTTTCTTTTGTCCTCTTCCTCCCTCTCTGTCTCCTTCCTTTTTCATCTTCCTTCCTTTTTCTTTTGTCTCCTCCCTCCCTCCTTGTCTCCTTCCTTCCTTCCTTTTTCATCTTCCTTCCTTTTTTCTTTTGTCTCCTTCTTCCCTCCCTCCCTGTCTCTCTCCTTCCTTCCTTCCTTCCTTCCTTCCTTCCTTCCTTCCTTCCTTCCTTCCTCCCTCCCTCCCTCCCTTCTTTCCCCCTCTTTTGCTACCCTAATTTGTCGGCAGGCTTCGCTTGCGCAAATAGAAGCGATGGGGAAGGAAGGAAGGGAAGGCTGCGGAGTGAGTAGCCAAGCCAGAAGCTCTGTGCAAACAGCTGCTTTCTGTTTACACTGAGGGCCTTGAGTGTTTTCCAAATCCAACCAAACGGGTGAACCAAATGTTTCTTCCCTGCTTGCCAAGAGTCTCCCACAAATGGCTATATTTAAAACTTGGTCGTCTGCCTCGCCTTGGCTTTGGATGTGGAGGCAGGTAACACTCATTGTCCAGGGGGACTCAGTTCCCTCACCCCCCCCAGTTCTGGCGTTCTTTCAAATTTGAGATCTCCTGGCCCTTGTTCCACTCCCCCACTTCCCCCCCCCTACCCTACTCCTCCGGTGTAGCCCAAAAGCATCCGATGCAACTCTGGGATGGCTTAAAAAGCAATTCTCTCTGCACAGAACTAATTGAGGGAATTAGTCACTTTGTGGATGTACCACCCAGCTAGCAAATATCCTTGATGCCTGTTGTAAAAATTCTCAGCCCTTTGTAAAGATCCTCAGCTTAGAAAGCAAAGAGGAATGGGGGCACCCAGGATGCATGTCTGTGTCCTTTGTAAAGATCCTCAGTTTAGTAAGTAAAGGAATGGGGGAACCCAGGATGTATGTCTGTGTCCTTTGTAAAGATACTCAGCTTAGTAAGCAAAGAGGAATGGGGGAACCCAGGATGTACGTCTGTGTCCTTTGTAAAGATCCTCAGTTTAGTAAGCAAAGAGGAATGGGGGAACCCAGGATGTACGTCTGTGTCCTTTGTAAAGATACTCAGCTTAGTAAGCAAAGAGGAATGGGGGAACCCAGGATGTATGTCTGTGTCCTTTGTAAAGATACTCAGCTTAGTAAGCAAAGAGGAATGGGGGAACCCAGGATGTACGTCTGTGTCCTTTGTAAAGATCCTCAGTTTAGTAAGCAAAGAGGAATGGGGCCCCGCAAGATGTATCTTTGTGTGCAAAAATGGCAGCCACAGCTACGACCGCCATTTTGACTTTTCTTTGAATCCCTTCCAGAAGTAGACAGAAATTAAGATTAACCTGGAAACAAGGCTAAGATGGGCAAAAATGAGACCATCCTATCCTCCCGCCTCCCCCTGCTGCCTTTGAAAACTTCCTCACCACAGATAGTCCTTGATTTACAACCACTACGGGGCCCAAAATTCCTGTGACGAAGTGAGACAGTTGTTCAGTGAATTTTGCCCTGTTTTACAATCTTTTTTTTTTTTTTGCCAAAGTCGTTAAGTGAATTTACTTCCCCATCGATTTTGCTTGTTGGAAGGAGGCTGCCTGAATGTTAACCCCGTGGAATGCTGGGATCATCATAAGTGTGAGGACCAGTTTTTCAGTCGCTTTCTTCAGTGCCACTGTAACTTAAAACCGTCACTAAAATGAACAGTTGCAAGTCCTCAGCGTACGGCCACAGTTAAGGCCCCCGTTTGTGAGGCATTTGTCAAGTGAGTTTTGCCCCGTTGTACGACCTCTTTTTGCCACAGTTGGTAAGCAAATCACGGAGGTTGTTAAGTTAGTCACATGGTCGTTAAGTGAATCTGCTTTACCCATTGACTTTGCTTGTCAGAAGGTCACAAACGGAATCATGTGTCACCCGCTCCCCCAGGACATTGCAACCGTCATAAATGTGAGAAAGCTGCCAATAGTCTGTATTCTGGCCGTGTGACTCCGGGGGACAAGAGCCGAGGTGGCGCAGTGGTTAAATGCAGCACTGCAGGATACTTCAGCTGACTGCAGTTCTGCAGTTCGGCTGTTCAAATCTCACCGGCTCAGGGTTGACTCAGCTTCCATCCTTCCGAGGTGGGTAAAATGAGGACCCGGATTGTTGTTGGGGGCAATATGCTGACGCTGTAAACCGCTTAGAGGGGGCTGAAAGCCCTATGAAGCGGTATATAAGTCTCACTGCTATTGCTATTGCTATACTGCAGCTGTCGTAAGTGTGAAGAACGCTCATAAATCACATTTTTTCAGGGCTGTTTTTCAGTAAGTTTGAACGGTCAAACTTACTTTTTAAAAATTAAAACCTACCTACCCTACCTACCTACCTACCTACCTACCTACCTACCTCCTTCCTTCCTTCCTTCCTTCCTTCCTTCCTTCCTTCCTTCCTTCCTTCCTTCCTTCATCCAAAATGAATTGTTGAAATACAGCTAATTCATCCTTTCTCCTCCAACACAATGGATAATACCAGCCTGAATCCATTCATGCAAAGCCAGCAATGAAGCTTCATTAGATCTACCTAGCTTTCCGTAGGAAATCAAAATCACCCATCACTTTGATCCAGAGTGGATTTAGCAACCAGCAAAACGGCAGCTGTAGCTCGTAAAAACATCTGGACGGATGCAAGTATCTGACAGCATTGCAAGCCAAGTCCTACCCAGATCCTTGAAACTACAGTTTCCTGGTGCTTTTGGAAATTTTCGTTTTATTATTTTTTATTTTTTACATCTGCCTAGTTATGGAAAAAGAATGAAAGGAGAAACCGGGGGGTGGGGGTGGGGGGACAGGCTCCATCTGCTGTAATGGGCCGATAGCAACTAAACTACTTTTTAAGCACTGCAATTTAGTGCTATTATTTAAGAATAAACAATCTGTTCTGTCAATTAAACATTATTTAGTTTGCATGCATTTTTTTTTCTGGCTGTATCAAGCAGCCATTGAGAAAACTGGCAGGTTTAAGGGCTGAAGCACTGTTGATTCCCACAATATGCTGCATCCATGGCTGAAGGGAAAACATGATTTGATCAGGTAACCGTACATTTACAAGCAGACTTAAAACAAACACCGTGGCTTCCAGTGGTGGGATTCAGCCGGTTCGCACCTATTTGGGAGAACCGGTTCTTAACTTTCTAAGAGGTCCAGAGAACCGGTTGTTGGAGGAAATCTTGTTTTGTTATTTTCAATAACAAATAACAATATTTTCACTTTACGGGGCTAATCCTGTAAGGAAGGCAGGAAGGAAACATTCTGGTGTTGTTTCTAGCCTCATCTTTATTGCCCTGCTTACAGAAACTGTCTCTCCTTATTACATTGTCACAGCTAAGGCGAAGCGTCCATCGACCTGAGTGACGTTGAGTGGCCACACCCACCCAGTCACAAGACCACTGAGCCACGCCTACCCACCTGGTCATTAGGACAGAGAACCGGTTTGTTAAATTATTTTGAATCCCACCACTGGCGGCTTCCTTCAATCCGTAGCCCAGCGCTAAACTCCCTCTCTGTTACCCATTCTGGATTGACAAGCCGTTGCTCAGGATGATAGCTGGCCCTCGAGTTACGACCACCGTCCAAAATTGCCACGGCAAAGCAAGGTCATCGTTAAGTGAGTTTTGCTGCATTTTACGACCTTTCCTGCCTCGGTTGCTAAGTGGATCACTGCCGTTGATAAGTTAGAAACATGGTGGTTAAGTGAATCTGGATCTCTCATCGACTTGGCTTCTCAGAAGGATGCCAGACCCCAGGACACCACAACCGTCGTAAATATGAGTCCATTGCCAAGCATCCAAATTTTGATCACCTGACCCTGGGGATGCCACAACGGTGGTCAGTGTGAAAAATGATCCCGAGTCCCTTTTTTTCAGTGCCGTTATAACTTTGAATGGTCACTAAACAAGGACCGTCAAGGACCACCTCATTTAAGAGTGAAAAAGGGATGTTGGCCACAAAGAAGAAAAAAAAATGGCCTCTGTTCCTCCTTGGGGGATGCCATTTAACAGATTAACAGAGTTGGAAGGGAGCCTGTAGGTCATCTAGTCCAGCCCTCCACCCATACAGGAGGCCTTACACCATTTCTGACCAATGGCAGTCCAGTCTCTTCTTGAAAGCCTCCGGGGATGAAGCCCCCACAATTTCCGAAGGCAACTTCTGTTCCATGGGTTGATTGTTCTCACTGTCAGAAAATTCCTCCTTATTTCCAGGTTGAATTTCTCCTTCATCAGTTTCCATCCGTAATTCCTTCTCTGGCCTTCGGGTGCTTTAGAAAATAGTTTGCGCCCCTCCTTCCTCTCTGTGGTAGCCCCCCAAATATTGGAAGACTGTTCTCATGTCTCTCTTGGTCCTTCTCTTCACTAGGCCAGCCATGCCCAGTTCCTGCAACCGTTCATCATATAGAATATAGAATAACAAGAGTCGGAAGGGACCTTGGAGGGCATCTAATCCAGCCCCCTGCCTAGACAGGAAACCCTTCACCACTTCAGACAAATGGTTATCCAACATCTTCTTAAAAACTCTTAGTGTTGGAGCATTCACAACTTCTAGAGGCAAGTTGTTCCACTGATTAATTGTTCTAACTGTCAGGAAATCCCTCCTCAGTTCTAAGTTGCTTCTCTCCTTGATTAGTTTCCACCCATCGCTTCTTGTCCTGCCTTCAGGTGCTTTGGAGAATAGCTTGACTCCCAGTTTGATTTAGCCTCCAGTCCCCTAATCAGAGGTGGTACTCAGGAGGTTCTGGGCAGTTCTGGAGAACCTGTAGCAGAAATTCTGAGTAGTTCGGAGAACCGTTAAATAACACCTCTGACTGCCCCCCTCTCCATCTATTCTCTTCCTCCCAAGCCTCAGCGGATTGGTAGGGAATGGCGATTTTACAGTATCCTTCCCCTGCCACGCCCACCAAGCCACACCCACAGAACTGGTAGTCAAAGAATTAATTTTGAATCCCACCATTGCCCGTCATCATCCTGGTTGCTCTTCTCCGCACTCTTTCTAGAGTCTCAACTTCTTTTTTATAGTGTGGTTGACCAAAACTGGATGCAGGATTCCAGGTGTGCTCTCCCAATGTAGCCATTTGGCTGAAGTGGTAGAGCCAAGGTGGCGCAGTGGTAGAGCCAAGGTGGCGCAGAGGTTAAATGCAGCACTGCAGGCTACTGCTAGATCAGCAGGTCAGCGGTTCAAATCTCACCGGCTCAGGGTTGACTCAGCCTTCCATCCTTCCGAGGTGGGTAAAATGAGGACCCAGATTGTTGGGGGCAATATGCTGACTCTCTGTAAACCGCTTAGAGAGGCCTGAAAGGCCTATGAAGCGGTATATAAGTCTACTGCTATTGCTATTGCTAAGTAATTGTCTCCCCACGTTGTGTGTCTGTCGCATCTCACAATCTCACAGTGTATGATTCCCCTTGCTTGGAACAGTCTCCAGAAAGAAGACGACACAAAATCCCTGGGCGGTTGTAAAATCAGTAGCACTTTGGAGCGTCCCTCCGTCCCTCGCAAATAATTAGCCCAAATCGAAGCAGAGGTTTCGTACCTGTGTGTCATCGCTTTGATAGGAAGGAGGCAAAGAGGTTAACTGCAGGTCAAAAACAGTTCCAATTCTGACGGCGTATTTATTCAGCAAAATGAGAAATTGATCACATTATTTCGTAAAGGGGAATCTAATTTATTACAATCAGTTTGCAATTGGCAGTTTTTGGCTGCAGGCAATTTTGGAACATTACTTATGCTGAGGCAGCTACGGCTCAGGTGCATTCGGCACCTTGTTATTGTTGTCCTCTTCCTCGCCCCGATGTCGAGGGCCAAGGCTTTTTCAAACTTTGTTTTTTTAAAGAATAAAAAGTATGTCAATTATTATACAGGCAGTCCTCGACTTACAACAGTTCATTTAAAAAAGAAAGGAAGGAAAGAAGAGAATGAAACGAAGAAAGAGAAAGAGAGAAAGAAAAACAAAGAAAGAGAGGGAAAGAAAAAAGGAGAGAAAGAGAGTGAGATAAAGACATAAAAAGGAAAGAAAGAGAATGGAAGGAAGGGAAAGAAAGAGAGAGAAAGAAGGAGAAAGAGAAAGAAAGAAGAGCAAGAAAGATAAATAAAAAAGGAAGAAAGAAAGAGAGAGAGGGAGGGAGGGAGAGTAAGAAAGATAAATAAAAAAGGAAAAAGAGAGAGAAAGAGAGAGGGAGAAAGAAAGAAAAAGAAAGAAAGAGAACAAAAGAAAAAAAGGAGAGAAAGAGAGTGAGATAAAGACATAAAAAAGGAAAGAAAGAGAAAGGAAGGAAGGAAGGGAAAGAAAGAAAGAGAGAAAGAAGGAGAAAGAGAAAGAAAGAAAGAAGAGCAAGAAAGATAAATAAAAAAGGAAAGAAAGAAAGAGAGAGAAAGAGAGAGAGAGGGAGAAAGAAAGAAAAAGAAAGAAAGAGGGAAAGAAAAAGAGAGAGAGTGAGATAAAGACATAATAAAGGAAAGAAAGAGAAAGGAAGGAAGGGGAAGAAAGAAAGAGAAAGGAGAAAGAAAGAAGAGCAAGAAAGATAAACAAAAAGGAAAGAAAGAGAGAGAAAGAGAGAGACGGAAAGTAAGAAAGATAAAAAAGGAAAAAGAGAAAGTGAGAGAGAGAGGGAGGGAGAAAGAAAGAAAAAGAAAGAAAGAGGGAAAGAAAAAAGGAGAGAAAGAGAGTGAGATAAAGACATAAAATGGAAAGAAAGAGAAAGAAAAAGAAAGGGAAAGGAAGGAAAAGAAAGAAAGAGAGAGCAAAAAGGAAGGAGAAAGAGAGAAAGAAGAGCAAGAAAGATAAATAAAAAAAGAAAGAAAGAGAGAGAGAGAGAGGGAGAAAGAAAGAAAAAGAAAGAAAAATTTATATCATATCCATTTGATCTGGAGAATACATCTCTCTCTCTCTCTCTTCCCTGACTCCTGAAGGCAGCTCCCTATCTGAGCTCCCCGAAATATCCCAGCCCTCCTTCCTCAGTGACATATGGGTATGGTAGTGCTTCTGGTGTATTTAGGTCGTCTGTTGCTGAATATTTCTCTGTCAGTGCAACAAAAAGTGTGATGATCGCAGTTAAAGCTCAACAAAGAAAACGCTGTCAGGCAATTAGTCAGCTGAAGTCAGCAGTGCCAAAGCGAGAGGTAGCATATTTGGGGTAGCACATGAGTTTGCTTGCAATAAAAATGTGGCAGCCGGGCCATGCACATAAACACTAGTGTGCCTTCTTCAGGTTTTGCTTTGGGAGGGGTGGGCCGTGGGCTTCATTTGCAGTGGCTCAGCCCCCTCCCCACCCCCACCCCCCAAAAAAGGAGACCCTGCAAAACTCCTTCCTGGACTCCCTTCCGATTGGACTCTCCCCTCCACTCTTCCTGGTCTACGAACGGTTTGCATAAATTCACAACAGTGTCATGGGTCTTTTTCTAAGCAAAGTTCAGCTTCACCCAGCTGGAGAGGGATATGACATTACAAAAACGTACGTAACTTTAACCCCCGCACCCTCCCCCCCAAAAAAAGACGAGAAAAAAATAACTTTCAGACCTTTTCAGGAAAAGTATCCGAAGTCTACAAGGATCACTTTTGAAAGAAATTGCTTTCCACCCCCGAAAAAGGAGGGAAGCAAGATAAAGCAAATTATTTCATTGTCTTATAGTTTGTTTTGTTTTTTTCATATAAATTACATGGGAGGGAGAGAGGGGGGGAAGGGTGAGAGGAAGAAAGGGAGGAATAAGGAAGGGAAAGAGGAAGGAAGAAAGGAAGGGAGGGAGGGAGAAAGGGAGGGAAGGAGGAAGAAAGGAAGGAATAAGGAACGGAGAGAGGAAGGGAGGGAGAGAGGAAAGAAGGAAAGAAGGGAGGGAGGGAGAGAGGAAGGAAGGAAGAGAGGAATAAGGAAGGGAGAGAGGAAGGAAGAAAGGGAGGGAGGGAGAAAGGGAGGGAAGGAGGGAGAAAGGAAGGAATAAGGAACGGAGAGAGGGAGGGAGGGAGGAAGGAAAGAAAAAAGGGAGGGAGGGAGGGAGAGAGGAAGGAAGAGAGGAGTAAGGAAGGGAGAGAGGAAGGAAGAGAGGGAAGGAGGGAGGGAAGGAGGGAGAGAGGAAGAAAGGGAGGAAGGGAGGTGCTACTACCTATTTTTAACTGTAGGAGGTGTTTCTTGCTCAACTAAAACAGAAGAAGATCAGTTTGTACACTTGGTGAGGCTGCTTGCAAAGAAAGCAATTTTCTACCTAATAAATCTTGATCGCAGACAGAAATTCCAATAGAGAACCAACAGGCTTTATTATACTACGACTCTGGTATTTAATATTCAGTCCTGCTCTTTAAGCTGCTTTGATGCAACATATGTCCATTTCCCCAAGCCAAGGAATTACTACTTATAAGGACTGTTGGTGAGTTACTACTACGTATATTCTTTATGGACTATGAGTGACCTAATCTATTCCTTCTATAACCCAAAACACCCATTCCTGGCAAGGGGTCTTAAGCTTAAGCTGAGTGATGCATTCTTCTCCCTTTCCCCCAATATTTTCATTTTATTTTACGTATTGTGTCTTGATAAACTTAGTAATACTACTTGGAAAAAAGAAGTTATTTTTGTTTTGGTTCAGAATTTGACCCAGTCTTTAGGGTGGAATCCTGGCAGGGTCCAATCAATTTGCATTCTCCTGAGAACAAGCCCTGCTGAGTTTGTTTCAAAAGCCGGACATAATGCGAACTTTTTGAAAATGTTCACTGCAAGGAGGGGGGGGGGAAACCCCCTACCTCTCACAGCTATAAAATTTCAGCGGAACGGCTGAGAAATAGCTAGATTTTACCTTGCACACTTATCCAGCCGAGCTTTCCTTGAAAAAAAATGGTTCCACTGGTTTGAACGCTGATTGAGAACACTGATTTTAAGTAAACATTTTTTTTCCTTTAGTGTTGAACCTGATACACCGAGAAGCAAAATATCTCACCTCGCTGCTTAGCAGAAGTTGTAATATAAAACATACCTACCGTAAGCCGTGAACTGTCGTCGAACCACACTTAAATTGGAAATGCGTTTTCTTTCATTCCTGCCAGGGAGGGAGAGAGGGAAGGAAGGAGGGAGGAAGGGAAGGAGGGAAGGAAGGAAGGGAAGGAGAAAAAAGAAGACAGAAGAAAGAAAAAAGAGAGAAAAAGAGAGGGAAGAGGGGGAAGGAAGGAAGGAAGGAAGGAGGGAAGCAAGGAAGGAAGGAAGGGAAGGAGAAAAAAGAAGACAGAAGAAAGAAAGAAAAAAGAGAGAAAAAGAGAGGGAAGGGAGGGAAGGAAGGAAGGAGGGAGGGAGGGAAGCAAGGAAGGAAGGAAGGGAAGGAGAAAAAAGAAGACAGAAGAAAGAAAGAAAAAAGAGAGTAAAAGAGAGGGAAGGGAGGGAAGGAAGGAAGGAGGGAGGGAGGGAAGCAAGGAGGGAGGGAGGGAAGGAAGGAGGGAAGCAAGGAAGGAAGCAAGGAAGGGAAGGAGAAAAAAGAAGACAGAAGAAAGAAAGAAAAAAAAGAGAAAAAGAGAGGGAAGGGAGGGAAGGAAGGAAGGAGGGAGGGAGGGAAGCAAGGAGGGAGGGAGGGAAGGAAGGAGGGAAGCAAGGAAGGAAGCAAGGAAGGGAAGGAGAAAAAAGAAGACAGAAGAAAGAAAGAAAAAAGAGAGAAAAAGAGAGGGAAGGGAGGGAAGGAGGGAGGGAGGGAGGGAAGCAAGGAGGGAGGGAGGGAAGGAAGGAGGGAAGCAAGGAAGGAAGCAAGGAAGGGAAGGAGAAAAAAGAAGACAGAAGAAAGAAAGAAAAAAGAGAGAAAAAGAGAGGGAAGGGAGGGAAGGAAGGAAGGAGGGAGGGAGGGAAGCAAGGAAGGAAGGAAGGGAAGGAGAAAAAAGAAGACAGAAGAAAGAAAGAAAAAAGAGAGAAAAAGAGAGGGAAGGGAGGGAGGGAAGGAAGGAGGGAGGGACAAAGAAGAAAGGAAGGAAGGAAGGAGGAAGGAGGGTGGGAGGGAGAAAGGGAGGAAGGAAGGCAGGCTTTAGTTTTTTAAAAAATCTGATTGATCTGCCCAAGTATCAAAACCAAACTTCATTAAAAAAAATATTTGGTCTCATAAGGTTTTGAGTTAATGTCATCCCATATAAATACTGCATTAGAACAGAGCAGAGCTGGAAGGGACCTTGGAGGTCTTCTAGTCCAACCCCCTGCTGAAGCAGAAGTCCTATGCAATCCCAGACAAATGGTAGTAGTAAAAATTTCTAACCACCCACCAGTTCCACAGTGATGGTGATTTATAAAGTAGGGAAGTAACTTTACTTTATAAAATTCATAAAGCAGAGTTCCAGCAAACCCCTACCGCCCACCATGAAAGCTGGAACGCCCACTAGTGGGCGGTAGGGACCAGGTTGACTACCATGGGTCTAGAGAGTCACTTGTCTGGGATTGTATAGGTTCTCCTGCTTGAGCAGGGGGCTGGACTAGAAGACCTCCAAGGTCCCTCCTATCCTATCCTATCCTATCCTATCCTATCCTATCCTATTCTATTCTATTCTATTCTATTCTATTCTATTCTATTCTACAGTTGCTGGCAAGAGGAAGTCGCCTAGGCCTTCTCAGCCTGTGTAACCACAAAGTGGGTGCCTCTCTGGCCTCCCTTATATTCACACCACTGACACAAAAGGAGAAGAGGAACATCACTTTAACCTACACCAAATGCCTCACAGCCTCATGGCTGTTGCACCAAGCATGATGGGAACGGGGCTAAGCTTTTGCCATTGCTGCCTCCCGCCCCATGTCTCCCTAGGTGCTAACACACAAATGTTTGTATTAAGGAATGCTTCCTCTCTCTCTATCTGTATCTCTCTCCCTCTCTTTTGCTGTGGCATCTGCTAAAAATGTCAGCTGCGATCACAGCCTTCGGAAAAGAAAAAAAATAACATGCCTCTTAACAACCTCCCAACCTTACGATGAGGGGTTATATTTCAGTGACTTGGAAACAACGCTGCATTATCTGATAGAAAACAGCACAGATGTTGCTTAATAAACTGTTTGCTTTATGCATTGCATTAACCTCATGAAACATTTATGCAAATCTCACATTAACAGAAGGTAAAGAGAGAGAGAGAGAGAGAGAGAGGAAGAGAGAGAGAGAGAGAGAGAAAGAAAAGGAGTGAAAGATTGAACTGCGGAGGGAGACAAAAACAAAACAAAAAGTTTGAATCGGAGGGGGTTTTTTTGTTTCCCCCTCCCCAATCCCGGTATTTTATAAGAGGGGGTGTGTTTTAACGGTTTGGATTTGGGTTTTGAAAAGACAGAGGGGCTATTCCCGATGATTTCCTTCCCTTCCTTGTGTTTGCAGCTCTGCTATCTTTCCTTCCAGTTGATTTCACATTTTATAATGCTAATAGTGGGTGTACGGCTTGGAGTTTCTCTCCCGTCAGCTGGTCAGTAGGTCTGGGGGATATATTTAATGGAATCTGACAGCTGATGGGACTATTCCCATTGAGAAGAGGATTTGATATGTGGGATGAATATCTTGACCCTCCATTCGCCATATTAATGACCATTATCATTCAAACCGCACCAACGATATAATTCTTTTTGGGAGTTTTTTTTCCCCCCCCTTTCCCTGGGCACACCAGTACATGCGTATAAAAGAAATGACTTATGGATGAGTTAGTCCATATACTGAATGAAGTGCCTTTCTGGATGGCATGTCAAAACAGATTAGCTGTTTCGCCCCCGCCATAAAATTAAAAGCCAGCAGCTTTGTGCAACACACCCTTGTAAACAAAGCGATCATAAAAGTGTAAAGGCTTTGTGTCTTGTGTCAGACACCCAGTGAATGCTCTCCCTCTTCTTTCTTTCTTTCTTTTTTTTTAACTAGGAAAGGCAGAAATAAAAGGAAAGAGATGGGAAAGAGCGAAGTTTTGGTCCAACTGAGAATTGGGAGAAAATCTTTAGGAGTCAACCGATTGTCCTCAATGGGGACCCAGCTTCTGTCTCTCTGGTTTTTGCTGAGAAAAAGAAAGGGGGGGGGGATATTTGCAGCTCAGGGTTGAAATGAAGAGTCCTTAATGCACAATGCACTGATGATGTTACCTAATGTGGGTAATGAGACGTCTCCAGGAAAACTGCCAAGGTCGGACAGCACCTCAATATCTACCATGTTTGTGATCTATTTTTTGTTTTGTTTTAAATTGAGCTGAATTTGGCTTGCAACTTTTGGAGAGATGTGAAATTCAACGAAGGCCATAAAATCCATTGCTGGATGTAGCTCCCACAATGTTTGAATCAATTGTGGCCTCCTTGGTGCTCTCCTTTTTCTTGAAGACGTTTCAGTATCCATTTAGGTAACCCTGTCGCTGTTAGTGAGCATGGTTGATGTCACCTAGTTGGGTCACGAAACATCTGCAAGAAAGCTACCAAGCTCGGAGAGCATCAAGGATTCCACAGTGCTCTTTGTTCTCCCATCCCCACATGCCCACCCCTCCCTCCTCCTCCTCCTCCTCCTCCTTCTTCATCTTCTTCTTCCTCTTCTCTTCCTCTTCTTCTTCCTCCTTCTCCTCTGCTCCTCAAACCCTATTCTCTTCTAGCATTGTTGACATTACCTTGTTGGCTCACAAAACACCTGCAAGAAAGCTATTCAGATCAGAGAGCACCAAGGACTCCACAGTCCTCCTTGTTCTTCCATCACCCTCTTCCTCCCCGATGCTCACCCCTCCCTTCCACCTTCTCCTCTGCTCTACAAACTCTATTCCCTTCTAGCACTGATGATGCTACCTAGTTGGGTCATGAAACATCTGGATGAAAACTACCAAGCTCAGAGAGCACCAAGGACCTTACAGTCCTCCTTGTTCTCCTGTCCCCTCTTCCCCCACCCCATGCCCATCCCCTCCCTCTCCTCCTCCTTCTCCTCAACAAGCCCCACTCCCTTCTAGCCCTGATGACATTACCTCATTGGGTCACAAAACATCTGCAGAAAACTACAAAGCTCGGAGAACATCAAGGACCCCGGAGTTCAACTCTGAACCACAAATCTTCTCGTCTATATTTGAACAGAGCTAACAGAAAGCAATTTACTTATTACCTTAACAAGCTCTTTCTTTCTTCCTTTCCCTTCTTTTTCGTTTTGAAATAAGACTTTGAACCTACTCAAGATCACCAACTCTTTATTCAACCCCCTGTCTGCCTAATGTCCTGAGACATGTAGCCCCCATCAGTTTTGGCAACATAGAAGAAAGGCATCCATAATTTAAAGAAAGAAAGAAAGAAAAGAACCGTTGGATCAACAAGGAGCAATTAGGATTTGGGAATAAGAGTCACATTTGGTTTCCATATTTCGGAAGATGAAGCTGACATGATAATATCTCAATTACTGTACGTTTTGAAAGGCCTATGATGAAGTGCAGATTTACATACTCTCGGGGAAACAGATGAAAGTCTTTTGCAAGATTTGGATGTTTAATTGGGGATGACTCATCCTTCATTTCCCCCCACCCACCCCATCTTCTAAACGACAAAAATCATCCTATCGATTACAACGGTAGTATATTCGGGGTGGAATCTTAATATCCTTTCTCTCCAAAGATAGCCATGGCCTGTTCCTGTTATCAGGGACATAGTAAGAAGTGCCTGCTCCAAAGCTGAAGACAACAGATGATTCTGAACATGGAAAATGTTCCTCCAGGCCTTCCTGTCCTCTACCATGCTCCAGAATCCATTTAAGCTCACACCTACTGCTTCAGTGACTCCATCCAGCCACCTCATTCTCTGCCATCTCCTTCTTCTTTTGCCCTCAATTGTTCTCAGCATGAGGCTCTTCTCCAGGGAGTCCTTCCTTCTCATTAGGTGGCCAAAGTCTTAAGAGTTTCCTCTTCAGGGTCTGGCCTTCTAAAGAGCAGTCAGGGTTGATCTCCTCCAGGACTGACCGGTTTGATGGCCTTGCAGTCCAAGGGACTCGCAGGAGTCTTCTTCTCCAGCACCAGAGTTCAAAGGCCTCCATTCTTTGGCTTCCTTCCTTCTCATCAGGTGGCCAAAGTATTTGAGTTTTCTCTTCAGGATCTGTCCTTCTAAAGAGCAGTCAGGGTTGATCTCCTCTATGACTGACCAGTTGGATGGCCATGCAGTCCAAGGCACTCGCAGGAGTCTTCTCCAGCACCAGAGTTCAAAGGTCTCCATTCTTTGGCTTCCTTCCTTCTCATTAGGTGGCCAAAGTCTTTGAGTTTTCTCTTCAGGATCTGTCCTTCTAAAGAGCAGTCAGGGTTGATCTCCTCTAGGACTGACCGGTTGGATGGCCTTGCAGTCCAAGGGACTTGCAGGAGTCTTCTCCAGCACCAGAGTTCAAAGGCCTCCATTCTTTGGCTTCCTTCCTTCTCATTAGGTGGCCAAAGTCTTTGAGTTTCCTCTTCAGGATCTGTCCTTCTAAAGAGCAGTCAGGGTTGATCTCCTCTAGGACTGACCGGTTTGATGGCCTTGCAGTCCAAGGGACTCGCAGGAGTCTTCTCCAGCACCAGAGTTCAAAGGCCTCCATTCTTTGGCACTCAGCCTTCCTTACGGTCCAACCTTCACAGCCATCCATTGCAACTGGGATAACCACAGCCCTGACTATGCACACATTTGTTGGCACTTTTTCGTTTTCTAGAGCATTGCATCTCTCCCAGTTCCAATGTGCCCATCTTAATTCATTTAATAGGATTGATTGTTTTACTTTTAGATCTCACAGCTGGTTGGTGTTTTATTTTGCAAGAGCTTTGGAGACGCGCATTGATTTTTTGCTGGAGCTGTTTGCTGTTTTCTTCCATCGATATTGTTGCGCGATGGAAAAAAAAAAACTTGACTCAGCTGGTCCGATCCAGCAATGTGCTCGACAAAGAACAAAAACATCCTTGGCTTAACGTGATCAATCTCCTTCCTTCCTGCATGGATTGAAAAAAAAAAAGATGTTTCTGTTTGCCCGTGGTTTTGATTTTATCGTTTGTTTTATTTTATTTTTCTATTTGGTATAGGACTCTAATCCTTTATTTTTTTTAATTGAAGGTTTTAATTGTTGCAGATGTTATCAGAAAATGCCTTCATTTTTTTTTAAAAAAAGGCATAAAATTGTTTATTTTAAAATAAATAAAGGGAGAGGGGATGGTTTAAGAAAAGAGCCGAGAACAGTATAGAGTTTCTTGCTTTTGAGCAGCGGGTTGGACTAGAAGACCTCCAAGGTCCCCTCTGTTATTCTTCCTTATTCCTCCTTCTGATATCATTCCATTAGCGCATGTCTGCTTTTGACCCCAATTTTGCAACTTCTCATTTAATTTTCTTTCAGATTAAAACAATGTACACTTTTAAAGGTAAAAGAACTTTGTTTTCTCTCTCTCTTTCTTTTTTCCTTCCTTCCCTCCTCTTTTTTCTTTCTTTCCTTTCTTTCTTTTTCCTTCTTTCCTTTCTTTTTTCTTTCTCTCTCTCTCTTTTCCTTCCTCCCTTCCTATTTCTTTTTTATTTATTTCTTTTCCTTCCTTTTCCTTCCTTTTCCTTCCTTCTCCTTCCTTTTCCTTCCTTCCTTTCTTTTTCTTTCTTTCTTTCTCTTTCTTTCCTTCCTTCCTATTTCTTTTTCTTTTTGTTCCTTCCTTTTCCTTCCTTCCTTCCTTTCTTTTTTTCTTTCTCTCTCTCTTTTCCTCCCTCCCTTCCTCCCTATTTCTTTTTATTTATTTCTTTTCCTTCCTTCCTTTTCTCTTCTTCTCCTTCCTTCTTTCCTTCCTTCCTTCCTTTCTTTCTTTTTTCCTTCCTTCCTATTTCTTTATTTCTTTTTGTTCCTTCCTTTTTGTTCCTTCCTTCCTTTCTTTTTTCTTTTTTCTTTCTCTCTCTCTTTTCCTCCCTCCCTTCCTCCCTATTTCTTTTTATTTATTTCTTTTCCTTCCTTCCTTTTCTCTCCTTCTCCTTCCTTCTTTCCTTCCTTCCTTCCTTCCTTTCTTCCTTCCTTTCTTTTTTTCCTTCCTTCCTATTTCTTTCTTTCTTTTTGTTCCTTCCTTTTTCTTCCTTCCTTCCTTTCTTTTTTCTTTTTTTCTTTCTCTCTCTCTTTTCCTCCCTCCCTTCTTCCCTATTTCTTTTTATTTATTTCTTTTCCTTCCTTTCTTTTCTCTCCTTCTCCTTCCTTCTTTCTTTCTTTCCTTCCTTCCTTCCTTCCTTCCTTCCTTTTTTCCTTCCTTCCTATTTCTTTCTTTCTTTCTTTTTGTTCCTTCCTTTTTCTTCCTTCCTTCCTTCCTTTCTTTTTCTTTTTAAAAAAATTCTCCTGATTTTCCCTCTGCGTGGTTATTGCAGCTATCCGAGATTGAAGATTTGGTGAATTAAGGCTTATCAAATTATCTGACAGTCTCTTCCTGATCCTCAACAAAACTCAACCGAGCTGGCTTCTCTTGTAAGGGAGTCACTAGACTGAGATAGACACCAAAAATGCATTTCACTCAATCAAAAATAACTGGCATTATGTAATCATAACCTCGTCCTTCAAGAAACGGGCTTCTAAAGCATACATAATTATAGGCTGATATCTACTAAAAATATGTCCTGAACCACCCATTATATAAAGAACTCTACGTATCCTTCTCTTTATCCTTCTACGTATATATTTCCAAGATTTCCTGGACTTTGCATGTTGATGGTCTCTACTGTCCTGGTGAGCAGGGGAATCTGATGGAAGCAGGACAATTCAATTGTATTCCATCTCAACCCTAACTACTGTTAAGTCCTCAATGTCAGCGTTCCAAATATCATGCAGAATTAAATCAGAGTCCAAGGCAGATCTATCCTTAAGGTTCCAATTTAATAAGACAGACATGTTGGCATCGTGCTATGGAATTCTGGAAATGACATCAGAATTCCACCCAGTTAAAAGTTCATGATCTGTTCCCCACACCCGCAATCCATCACATGGTCCAATCTTCTTCTTCTACGCTGGCATCCACACCCAGCTGCTTCCGGTCAGGTGTGAAAGTACAGAGACAAAAGATGACCTTGGCTTCTAGTAAAGAATAAAAACAATACATTCCACAATCTCACTCCTGTCTATTCCCCCCTCCCATCAACTATACTAAAGAAACAACATAATGAAATAAGAGAAAATGTGGCAGGCCAAAATTCTAAAAGGAATATAATTGCAGGCCTGATACTATGCTTGAACTGACTATTCTGAAAAATATCTTGCTGAAACCTGATTGATCATCAGGGGATCAGGGATGGGAGGCAGTCAAAGGAGGCGACAGTTGATCTTAGGGATTTGGGTCCGCGATGCTTAGTTCCGGCTATGCATTGCTGCAATACTTTTAATAAAACTATACCTTTCTCAATGAATGAAGCCAAGGATCGTTCCCTCAAGATGTCTCCTCGTGAGATTTACACAGACTTCCGATTTTGGGTGTCACTTGTAACCTTGCTTACTAAAACTTCAAAACATTTGCGCATTAAAGATTTCCCTCTTGGAAAAATTGTGCCTAGCCCGATCAGACGCACTCCCTAAATTCTCCTCTTGCAAAACTTTTATTTGAAGGCAATTTCACATTATCGGCCGAACAAATGCCTTCCCATTCTGTGTATGAAAATGCGGCGTGCCTGTTTGAGCACTTACTTTATGATGGATGAACACGGATCTATACCCCAGCCGGTTATAGATTAACAATTCTGAATGCCATTGGGAAGAACAAAAGGAACTTAATTATTGCATTTCATTCATCAACCTTTCTTAATAAGAATGTCATTACTTAATCCTCTTTGCTCTTCAGATAGGAACAATAGGTCCAGCTTTCTTGGGTATGTTTTCTTTCTTTCTTTCTTCTTTTTTTTGGAGTGACCCATGACTGAGAAATTAATGCCTACTTTCAGAGACGATGGGGTGGGGAAATTACCTGTTATTCATAATTGTGTAATGGAGCATTAAACCAAATCTTTCATGGTGGAGATCGGAGCCAAAATCTTTTCTCGCCAGCAGTCTTGATTCCCCAACTGTACTGAATTCGTTTATTCATTCTTTGTGTGTGTGTGCATGCAGGCATGTACATACATACATATGCCCATGCACACACATACATGCTTATGGCATAGGAATTGCCCCTCCCAATCCAATCTAAGCCATGACTCCAAAAATAACACTCTTCTTATAGATGAGCCCAAGGGCTGGGAAAATATTATCCTAAGGACATAATGCCTTCCAGAGGATTTATACAGCTGACGACCAAGATGTATATTTAATCTGGATATTTTTAGGGGTTTTAGGTTTGTTTTTTTTTAAAAAAAAACTATTTTAAAATGTTTTTAATATTCTTAATTGTGACTCACAGACAGACAAGTTACAATTATACGTATGAGGCACCCAGTCATTGACTGGAATGGGCAGTTATAGAAATCAAATAAATATATAAATCAAATTTGGAAGAGGAATTTCTTAGCAGCGATATGCCACAATATGTAGCTGAGCTTACACACTTCTTACTCAGAGAGAGGTACTGTTTTATTGCCGTTTTGTGTTGGAGAGCATTGGGACAGGATTGTTGCTTTCATGTTCCATCACTGTTTATTTCTGGTTTCTTTCTTCGGATCTCTTGCCTGAATGCACACTCGTCATTCATTCATTCATTCATTCATTCATTCATTCATTCATTCATTCATTCATTCAATCAGTCAATCAGTCAATCAGTCAGTCATGCATTTATTTAATCCATCCATCCATCCATCATTTCATTCATTTATGCATTTATTTAATCCATCTATCTGTCCATCCATTTGTTCATTCATTCATTCATGCATTTATTTAATCTGTCTATCTATCCATCCATCCATTTATTCATTCATGCATTTATTCAATCCATCCATTTATTCATCCATGCATTTATTTAATCCATCCATCCATCCATCCATTTGTTTATTCATTAATTCATCCATCCATGCATCCATCCATCCATTCATTCATTTATGCATTTATTCATCCATGCATTTATTTAATCCATCCATCCATCCATTTGTTTATTCATTCATTCATTTATGCATTTATTTAATCTGTCTATCTATCCATCCATCCATCCATCCATCCATTCATTCATTCATTCATTCATTCATTCATTCATTTATGCATTTATTTAATCCATACATACATCCATTTATTCATCCATCTATTTATTTAATCCATCCATCCATCCATTTGTTTATTCATTCATTCATTTATGCATTTATTCATCCATGCATTTATTTATTTAATCCATCCATCCATCCATTTGTTTGTTCATTCATTCATTCATTCATTCATTCATTCATTCATTCATTTATGCATTCATTTAATCCATCCATCCATCCATTATTCATCCATCTATTTATTTAATCCATCCATCCATTTGTTTATTCATTCATTCATTTATGCATTTATTCATCCATGCATTTATTTATTTAATCCATCCATCCGTTCGTTCATTCATTCATTCATTCATTCATTCATTCATTCATTCATTCATTCATTCATTCATTCATTCATTCATTCATTCATTCATTCATGCATTTATTTAATCCATCCATCCATTCATTCACTTCCATAGTTCTTTAAGTTCGCTTCTTCCTGTCTATTGGCACTTTCAGGGCCAACCCTGATTTCAGACAGGAGAGGTGAATGATGGTCTCAACAGCTCATGATTTTGAAATGGACAGTCTTGACTAAAGGAGAGGTGCAATTTGCATCCCAGAATCTCTCTCCCTAAACTAAACTCTCTTTAAACCCCTTAACCTTGGTTCATTTTTGGAGACGGAACAGGAAGGAGCTCCCATCTTTTAAGTATCATTAAAAAAAAAAACATAAGTTGAGGTGGTGTCCAGGCAGGGTAATAAAAGCTCAGCCTGTATGGTACATGAATCATCATAAAAAGTTGGTGGAGCTTTCATCGTACCTCTACGGCTGTCATTTTGACTGTTTTGACCACACCATGGCACATGGGGACCATAATGATTTGAGTTTGAGTTGAGTTGCCCTCATTTGCACAAAAGCTCTTTGCCCCAGATCTGCGTGGCATTTCAAACCACTCTGTAGGTTCTGTATTGTTGAGGGTGCAAAATGATTACAATAAAGACCATCTAATTTAAAAAAAACTCAAGAAAAACATGAAAAACAGTGAGCTTTCAGTATATCGCCATAGTTACCACTTTGACTGGTAAGTAGGGAAAACCACAGAGGTCTCTACTGGCCATCAAGTCTTCCAGTAACTGATGGGCTGTCAAAGAGAAGAGGGGGGGGGTCAACTTATTATCCAAAGCACCAGAGGGAAGGAGAGGAAGCAATGGATTGAAACCAATCAAGGACAAAACCAAACTAGAACTAAGGAGAAATTTCCTTCTCATTTAGAATAATTAATTGATGGAATAGCTGGCTTCCAGAAGTTTTGGATGCTCCATCAGTGGAGGTTAGATAGAGAAAGAGACAGAAAGAGAGAGGCAGAGAGGCAGACAGAGAGAGAGACAGAGACACAGAGAGAGACAGAAAGAGGCAGAGAGACAGAGAGAGAGGGGGCAGAGACAGAAAGACAGAGACAGAGAGAGGAGAGAGACAGAGAGACAGAGACAGACAGAGAGAGAGAGAAAGAGGCAGAGACACACACACACACAGAGGGACAGAGACAGAAAGACAGAGAGAGACACAGAGAGGAGAGAGACAGAGAGAGGAGAGAGAAAGACAGAGAGACAGAGACAGAGAGAGAGACAGACAGACAGAAAGAGGCAGAAAGACAGAGAGAAAGAGGGACAAAGACAGAAAAAGAGAGAGAGACAGAGAGAGGAGAGAGAGAGAAAGACAGAGACAGACATAGAAAGAGAGAGAGAGAGAGAGAGACAGCTAGACAGACAGAAAGAGGCAGAGAGACACACAGAGAGAGACAGACAGAGAAGGAGGTACAGGTACTCAGATATCTTCTTTTTGAGCACAGGAACCTCTACTATTACCTATCAAACATGATGCCAAGAAGTTTCCACAACAGGGTGCAGAAACATTTTCAAGCTGCCCCTTATCGTTGGCCTTTGAGTTGTCTGTCAAAAAGGAGGTGGGTCCAGTGAAAAACTGGATGGCATTTCATTTCAATGAAAAGCAAGCTCAAAATTAAATGACATTAATTAAACGCAATTAGCATGAATGCTCGGTACGCGATGAATCGTTTCTCCTTTCGGTCTCATTAAAATATGGAATTTGCATATCAAGGTTTTTTGGAGGGATTCTAGAATTGAACCCAAGTCTTTGAGAGGCACAAACAGTGACAATTTCAAGTATCAAGATGAATTGTTTTAAGACTTGGCTCCCCCCCCCCCCCCCCACAGCCTGTTATATTTGATTAAAAGTTCCTTTTCTGGTCGGATTTCGGATCAGTGGTGAAATTCATTTTTTTCCTACTGGTTCTTTGGGCGTGGCTTGGTGGGCATGGCAGGGGAAGGATACTGCAAAATCCCCATTCCCTCCCGATCAGCTGGGACTCGGGAGGCAGAGAATAGATGGGGGCGCGGCCAGCCAGAAGTGGTATTTGCTGGTTCTCTGAACTACTCAAAATTTCCGCTACTGGTTCTCCAGAACCTGTCAGAACCTGCTGGATTTCACCCCTGCTTCGGACTCTTGTGCGTGAGATTGGGGTAGGGGCGTCATTGGTTCATTGTTCCTGGAACATTGTTTAAAATTTGGTGCCTGTCTGACATTAGTTTAAAACTGGAAAGCATCGTCAGGAGAAAAACATATAATTCTGCAGAGAAATATATCTAACCCGATGTTGTGTTTGATTTACAGGTATCAAATATTTCCTGCCTTCGCTCCTGGAGTGAACTAAAATTAAATTAAGTGTGAAAAACATTCTCTTAAATTAA
Organism: Thamnophis sirtalis; assembly: GCF_051295495.1. Classification (NCBI taxonomy): domain Eukaryota; kingdom Metazoa; phylum Chordata; class Lepidosauria; order Squamata; family Natricidae; genus Thamnophis; species Thamnophis sirtalis. The sequence continues at coordinate 43,327,760 of NW_028261394.1, forward strand.
GAGCTGGCACTCACTTCAGTTGTGGTTTCACGCATTGCATTATAAAAAATAATAATATCCATAGTGGTTGGTTTTTTTTGTTTTCTCTGAAAGAAACATACTTACGGTGTTTGGGCGCCATGGGGTTTTCACCCTCAATTTTGAGGGGGAAGGAAATGAAAAACCTTTTATTCTTGCCAGTTTATACTTTGCTTCAATGGTGCGATTGACATTTGGCAATTATTTAACCACCGCCGTTTAGAAATTAGAATTTATTTAAAATGATTTAACAATAACTTTTCCCACATTTCCTTGTTCTGCGATTATTTCTGGGTGGAAAAGAAAACCTGCCTTCTCTTGCTGAGCACTAGAGAAATGGATGAGAACTACATAGAAATGTTTTTTGGGTTTTTGGAATTGTTGGGTAAGGAAGATTGTTGGGCGCTGATTAAATACTTTTAGCAAAGAGGAGTCAACCAGAGATAGGCAAAATATTAGGAACGGTGCAGTTACAGCATTATTTCCTTATGAAAAGATTTTTTTTTAATCCTTCCATAAATTAAGGCAGTGTTTCTTAAATTTAGCAAGTTTTTTTCCCAGAATCTCAACATCATTTTTATAGTGTGGTCACCAAACAACGGAACAGTTTGCCTCCAGAAATTGTAGGAGCTTCATCACTGGAAGCTTTTCAGAAAAGACTGGACTGTCATCTGTCAGAAATGGTGTAGCAGAGGTGGGTCCCTACCAGTTCGCACCTATTTGCTGGAACCGGTTCGTCAAATCTACCGAACCGGTTAGAAGAGGTTCCACCAGTGGACCCGGAAAGCAAGCCACACCTACAGAAGAGGTTCCAAAATTTTTTGAAACCCACCACTGGTCCTTGGATATGATTATTCTACACTATCATGCTCCTATTTATAAAACTCAGTGCCTCTGTGAAAGGTAAGGATGACTACTGCGTTTGTGGTGCAATCAGAACATTGCGTGTGTTGAAGTTGTTTTAACGCAAACCAAAGATGCCTTTTGAAAAACAAGTTTGCATCCTATTCTTATGCACGCCAGTGCGGTGTGTGAGGTAATTTAAGGTGGTTCTGACAAGTGTTGCGGCATCTTCATATCCGGTCACATGGGCGGCAAGCCACTCCCATCCGGTCACATGGGCGGCAAGCCACTCCCACAAAGGAGGCCACACCCACAGAGTAGGTTCGAACAATTTTTGAAACCCACCACTGTGGTGTAGGGTCTCCTGCTTGAGGGAGGGTTGGACTAGATGACCTATAAGGTCCCTTCCAACTCTGTTACTGTTAAAATGAAAAGTTATTACTCTGGGTTTTTTTCCCCCCACTACAGCTAGCTGGGATTTTAATTCAGGCCCTATCCTTGTGATGTGGTTTAAGTGTTTGCTTGCCTTTTACAAAGCCTACAATTGTTTATTCTACAGCAATTACACTAACATTAATAAGACCGCTCCGGAGTAAATGGGTCATAGATTACAACCTAAATGACTTATTGATCAATACGTATGAAATGCTGAAAAACCTATGAACTTTAGGATCTGGGTTGCTGATTTGTTTCCTTTAAAAAAAGAAAAAGAAATAGCAATGGTCCTTCATTGATCTGATTCTATAACTCCATCAAGTTCTGTGAGATGAATGAATCTTCAGGATTGTGGTATAAGTTGCTCATATTTGCTTCCTGGCCTCTTCCTGGAGTTATTAGTCTCCCTAACCCTCAACGACTGGGTAATTTCTTCTATCTGTCCTTATTAAGTTAAATCAATTGAACTTTGGCAAAGGGCTGGGTAGGAAGCAGGAGAATCCTTCTAGCAACTACTGATTGGCTTTATAAATAATGTGAATGAAGAGGCATGAACGTAGCACTTCTCTTCCTTAATCTGTAGAAATCCTGAAGAGTCTGCAGCGGCATCTGTTAAAATAGGCACCCCTCGTGTTTTCGGGGCTAAGGATTGCAGAAGGCTTTGGAACAGGGTGTTATATACCCTTAGACGGGGTGTGTCCGAGACAGCAAACCCATTCAATGTGAATTGTGCTGATTTCTGCATTCATCTCAGTTGCGTATTTTGTAGATGATGCAAGATACAAGGAGTGAAGAAGCTGATGTAAGAACGGAGGAAGCTTCTTGGAGGAGAAGCAAAAGATCTTTTAAACAAAAACAGAAAGTCTAGTTGTCTTTTGAAAAAGCAGCTTTGGGGAACCATGACCTGGATAACTGAGAATCTCCCTCTCTCCCTCTCCCTTTCCATCCATCCATCCATCCATCCATCCATCCATCCATCCATCCATCTCACACATGCATACACACACACACACACACACATACACACACATCCATCTATCTCTCATCCACCCACCCACCCATCCATCCATCCATCCATCTTATCCAATCCATCCATCCATCCATCCATCCATCCATCCATCTATCTCATCCACCCACCCACCCACCCATCTATCTATCTATCTCATCCACCCACCCACCCGTCCACCCATCTCACACACAAACACACACACACACACACACACACCCATCCCATCCCATCCCATCCACCCACCCACCCATCCATCCATCCATCCACCCATCCATCCATCCATGTATCTCATCCAATCCATCCATCCATCCATCTATCTCATCCACCCACCCATCCATCCATCCATCCATCCCATCCATCCATACTCCCTCTCTCATCCATCCATCCATCCATCCATCCATCCATCCATCCATCCATCTATCTCATCCACTGACCCACCCATCCATCCATCCATCCACCCAACCTACCTACCTACCTACCTACCTACCTACCTACCCACCCATATATCCATCCATCCATCCATTCACACACACACACACACACACACACACCATCCGTCCATCCGTCCGTCCGTCCGTCCGTCCATCCATCCGTCCGTCCGTCCGTCTATCATTTTATATACCAAACTTCTCAACCACCCATCTCCAACACAGAGGAGGGTTTGGCCAGTGAGTAGTATATGATTCAATACCTTACGGTATGCGGTCCCAGGGATTATTATTATCAGCAATTAAGCTTATTGTATAAACTCAGCCACCGTTTTTTACTTTAGAAAGTCCTTCGCTCTTCAAAGTCGGATGGAGTCGGAATATTTAGAATGATTTATGCAGCGAGACAAGCAGCTTGTGCTCCATTGGTGTCTCCATGCCCATAAATCCACCAAGGGGCTTGGCCAGCCTGAACGAAAACAGAACCTGAAAAGTTGATGTAACAAACTTCAGGAACTGGAGCACACTGGTCTCCAACTCCTGAACTCGGCAGTCATTAAAAAAAAAAAGAGAGGGGGAAAAAAGAAAGAAAAATAGCAACCACCACCGTCCCAGTAAAATATGTCTCCCTCGTTGTCAACATAATTTAGACTGGCTCCAGGTTTCTGGGCGATGGTCACCACCTCTTTGGCAGCCTTCTGGGTGACAAACAAGTTGCAATGCTTTGTCAGAAGGTCATAAATGTGATGATTTATTTCTTATTGTGGTTCTCCAGCAGTAGTTTACATAAAGGAATGACCGGGTAAAAACACCCAAGGATTGCAGATGAAGGAGCACCCATACACGGTCAGGGGTCAGGATGAGGTCTTCTCAGGGATAAAAAGGTTAAGTACTGCAGAATTCCTCGACTGTTGCTGTTTTGTTTTTTTTTCTTTTGTTTTGGCTAAGGGAGAATTAAAAAGCAGTAAGAGAAGCAGTAAAGCAGGGTTCTCCAACCTTGGCAGCTTTAAGACTTGTGGACTTCAACTCCCAGAATTCCTCAGCTGGCTGAGGAATTCTGGGAGTTGAAGTCCACAAGTCTTAAAGTTGCCAAAGTTGGAGACCCCTGCAATAAAGGAACGAGGGATTGGGTGGAATGACTCTAATTCAGGAACGTGCCCTTGATTACGGTATGTGGAAGTTCCCAGATTCAGGAAAATTGATGTTGTATTTGATCAGTCAATATTCTACTCCAGTTGTGAAATTCAATTTTTTTTACTACTGGTTCTGTGGGTGTGGCTTGGTGGCTGCGGCAGGGGAAGGATATTGCAAAATCCCCATTCTCAACCCACTCTGGGGCCAGCCAGAGGTGGTATTTGCCGGTTCTCTGAACTACTCAAAATTTCTGCTACTGGTTCTCCAGAACCTGTCGGAACCTGCTGAATTTCACCCCTGTCCTACTCCAGATTTCCGTATATCTCCTTCACATTGGCTGTATTGAACCCTGGAAGACAGGAGGGGCAAATGCTTTGCTCACAACTGAATTGTGTCTCCAAAGGTGTCTCTGAAAACAATCCAATGGCAACTCCACCCCTGGCTTGGAAAGAACCCCAGATGCCATCACTAAAGAGTTTAGAGCAAGGGTCTTGTTGTGACTCAGCAGAAACATCCTGTGAGTTGTTTCGGGATGCTCACGGGATATGTCAATGAGCAGCTGTGGCTCGTTCGGATCTCTCCTTCTGCGGATAAAATGACTGATGGTGCCACGCCCGAGTTGCAGAAGTCAACGTTCCATTCCTTCCATTCCATTCCTGTTCTGGTCAAGTCAAGCCGAGGTGGCACAGTGATTAGAGTGCTGTACTGCAGCCACTTCAGCTGACTGTTATCTGGATTTCGGCGGTTTAAATCTCACCGGCTCAGGGTTGACTCAGCCTTCCATACTTCCTAGGTGGGTGAAATGAGGATCCAGACTGTGGGGGCGATATGCTGACTCTGTAAACTGCTTAGAGAGGGCTGAAAGCCCTATGAAGCAGTATATAAGTCTAACTGCTATTGCTATTGCTATTGTTTGCAATCATCGAGAAGAAGCATTTGGATAAGTGTCTTGATTTATGTAATTCTGTTTTCTATTAGTTTGAGTGAAGATTTTTGCCAGAGCCTTGTATCTGTGTTTATTTTGGGCTTGCAGCCAGCCCGAGCCGGGACTGATAAAAACATTCTTTTGCAAGCTTTGTTTGGCTGTCGTTTCTGAACGAACAAGGTGGGGGTCAGAACAGGTCTTGATGACTTTAAGACATGTAGACTTTGACTCCCAGAATTCCCCAGCCAGCCATGTTGGCTAGGGAATTCTGGGAGTCGAAGTCCACCAGTTTCAAAACCCAAAGGTGTTTTTTTCAAAAGGCAACTGGGAATTGTTTTTCCTTGAAGATGTTTTGCTTCTCATCCAAGAAGCTTCTTCGGAACCAAAGAAGCTCTTCGGATGAGAAGCAGAACGTCTTCAAGGAAAAACAAAGAAAGTCCCGTTGTCTCTTGAAAAAAAGCACCTCTTCGGATAGCCATGACCTGGATGACTGAGAATCTCCACAGACATAAAGTCTTAAAGTTGACAACATTGGACACTCACGGCATACTGTATAGACACAATTACAAGCCAGTGGTTTAATTTTCGTAGCAAATTGCAAACAGATCAGATCCTCTCTTGAAATGTTGTCTCCGTTTCCGTTACGCTGTGCCTTCTTGAAATTTCCTGAAGACAATTTAAGACGGTGCATCTCGTTCCTTCACTCCTTGAACTACAAGAGACTTTTTCAGCTGTACACCATCTCCTTGTCCATCACATCGAAATCAATGGCCCCGCTGCCATTCTTCTCCAGGGCTCATAGAGGTGTCCAATTAGCAGGATACAAGTCCCAGAATTACTCAGGCAGACGGTTTAATTTTTATAACAAGTTGGCCAGCCACAAACTCATCAGATTTACACCATCCACCCACCTCCTTCCCAACCCTCCAAAATATATATATATTTAAAAAAAAACCCGTTTACACTATTTCCCTGATAGATATTTCGGTTGTCTTTACGCCGCGCCGAATTGCAATCATCTGTATTTAAGACTAATGGATTTGAAATAACTTACAGGCTCCTGCTTTAATGAGAGTTAGATTAATGAAAAAAGACCTTTTACCTTCCATTGCATGACAACATTTTCAAATTACATTCCTGAAACAGAGAATTCACTTATTCGGAGTAATTGGATGCGGACTAGGGTTAATACGTACAATGTTCGTAAATGAAAATGTCCTATTGTACGTACAACTGTATGATACCTGAGGCATTCTCAGTAGATCTCCTTTGGCTTGGAGTTAATTATACCGCTTTCTATTTTTTGAATGAATTCAAGCATGAATTCTACACAGTAAAAGATTGGGATAATTATATTCAATTCTGCTTGGTGCCCCTCTGAATGAATTGACCTTTTTGATAACACTAGTCTCTTGAGCAGGAAATCTGAAGAATTAGATTCACAAAGCCACCAGATGCAAAGAGGCAATGGGGGAGGTTGTGGTGAGAGAAAGGAGAAAAGGAGGAGGAGGAGGAGGAGGAGGAGGAGGAGGAGGAGGAGGAGGAGGAGGAGGAGGAGGAGGAGGAGGAGGAGGAGAAGGAACAGACTGAGCCTTACATGAAGGAATCAATAGTTGAAGGAATGGTAGCATCAATGACACTCAAGGCTTTTCTTAAAAAAAAAACAAGGCATAGGAAAAATAAGTTTCTCCTCTAAGGATGGTTGGTAAAACAGTTATAATTTTCAATCCATCCATCAGAACAGAGTTGGAAGGGACCTTGGAGGTCTTCTAGTCCAACCCCCTGCTCAAGCAGGAGACCCTATACCATTCCAGACAGGTGGCTGGCCCCTCTCTTCTTTAAAACCACCAGCGATGAAGCACCTACAACTTCTGAATGGCAACTTCTGTTCCACTGGTTAGGAAGCTTCTCCTTAATTCTAGTTTGCTTCTCTCCTTGATTAATTCCCATCCATTCTTTCTTGTCTTGCCTTCTGGGTACTTTGGAAAATAAGTTGTTGAGAACAAAAGATGTGGAGAGAAGAGCAACAGAGATGATTAGGGGACTGGAGGCCAAAACATGTGGTGTACAGTTGCAGGAACTGGGCATGGCTGGTCTAGTGAAGAGAAGGACCAGGGGAAACAGGATAGCAGTCTTCCAGTAGTTGAGGGGCTGCCAAAGAGAAGAAGAGTTCAAGCTATTTTCTTTTTCTTTTTTCAATGTAAATGTGATTTTTATTTTCCATTTTCATTTTCGTACAGTCACATATATACTGTGCAGAACCAGGGCCATATAACATTAAACAATAAACACAGCCATTCCTCTTGTCAACAATACCCCCCAAAATAGAAACCCAATGTACCTCTTCGACCCTCCATACACCCTTTCTTTCGCCCCCCTCCAACTTTCCCTCTTCCCTCCATCATTCCCCTCTACCCTACTTCCCCTCCCCCTCTACCACACCTCTCTCCCGATACACTCCCTCCCTTCCTTCTCACCCTCCCTCCAATCCTCTCTCCCACCCTCTCTACCCCTCTTTCTTCTATCCCTCTACTCCTCCCTTCGGTGTATTTCTACTATCTATTAATATATTCAGCTTGTCCTATTTTAACACTGGAATTAAAGAGCAATAATATACAAGTGCAATCACGTTACTTTAAAATCTAACACATACTATATATCCCCCCTCCCCCCTAAGACCCCACCTCCCTTTCCCCCCCCCCCATTCAAGCTATTTTCTAAGGCACCTGAAGGCCAAACAAGGAACAATGGATGAAAACTGACCAAGGAGAGATTCAACCTGGAAATAAGCAGAAATTTTCTGACATGAGAACAATCAACCCATGGAACAGAGGTTGCCTTCAGAAATTGTAGGAGTTTCGTCACTGGAGGCTTTCAAGAAGAGGCTGGGCTGCCATTTGTCAGAAATGCTGTAGGGCCTCTGTTTGGGCAGGGAGGGGGGCTGGACTAGAAGACCTCCAAGGTCCCTTCCAACTCTCTTAATCTGCTAATCTGTTTCCCGATAAGCCAAATCAATGGGGGGGGAGTCAGTTTTGTTCAATGACTGCGATTCACTTAACCACTTCGGTAATTCACTTAATAACCGTGGCAAAAAAGGGGCTGTAAATTTGGAAACGTCTCGCTCAGCAAGCGCCTTGTTTAGCAACCGAATTCCTGCATCCAAACGTGGTCATAAATCGAGGAGTCATTTAAAATCTGGAACGGTGTAGGACTGAAAGAGTGGGGGAAATTGCCATTCTGGAGTAGTACGATTCAGAAGCTAGAAAGTCAGCTTGGAGATGGATGTTTGCGGAAAGTTCCCGTCAGGCTAATCGTTCTATTTAAAATGCCCCCGTTCTCGCCTCACTTTTCAAAGCTATAGGTAACTCACATCATTTAACAGAACCTGAGATTTATGTACGATGTGCCGTGAAGGCAGCTGACATCTAATGAATGGTTTACCCCCTCCGCCTTTTTTTTTTCCCCAGCTGAAAAGATGGGGGCTTTGGAAATAATTACATGATCTCAAAGTAAAAGGCCTTCATTTCTTCTATAAGCGAGCACACCAAACGACCTAATTAAATACCATGCATTTTATATCTTGCATGGATAGCAATAATTAAATCTGAGCTGAACTCTGGAGCAACAGAAAGCAACTGAGGTCTAATAATTAGAGCATTGCCCATTGCGCTCCCAGTTAAACTTTGGAGTTGCGGGCTCCAAATCGGGGTTTGTTAGATTCCGCTAGAATTAAATACTCAAAGAGATTTCTATCCAGCCTTTAAAGGTTGCTTCTGATTTGAGAGAGAGAGGGGGGGGGTGTTGTTTGTTGGAAAAAACCAGCTCGATGTCAGCAGCAAAAAAATATTACAAACATCTGATTAAAACAATAATCCATGCACAAGTAAAGAGGCATTAGAGTCAGACGGTAGATCATTTCTCCATTTACTATTTAAATCTGGTCCAAAATAGCAGCAGATGATTAAAGGGGTCAGATATAATTAAGAGTTGTTGCAGTCTTGAAAGAAAAGGAGAACCTTCAGCTGTACTTATAGGAAGCTAAGAGACGGATGAACGTGGTTAGAAAAGAAGCTAAGGAAATTTTGGTGCAATCTCAAAAAAAAAAAAAAAGGTCCTTGCTTTATAGCAGTTGTTGGAGCTAAACTACCTTAGCTAAACTAAAGCAAAGGAACGTGGTGGCTCAGTAGCGACAAGAAAGGTTGGCAGTTCGGCGGTTCGAATCCCTAGTGCCGCCTAATGGAGTTGTTGTTGTTGTTGTTATTATTATACAATTGTATCACAGCGGCCAGTTGTTTCACCGGATTTGGCATTGGTTACTAGTCGGGCCCCACCCAGGGGCCTAAGACGTCGTAACGTATTTTTGTAATATGCGTGCAGATCCAAGCAGTGCGGCTTTTTGCATTTGACTGATGGTGATTTTGTCAATTTTTAACTGTTTTAAATGTAATTCCAGTGCTTTTGGAATAGCAGCCAGTGTGCCAATTACCACTGGAATTACCACTGCTGGTTTGTGCCATAGTCGTTGAATTTCGATTTTTAAGTCCTGGTATCTTGCGATTTTTTCATGTTTCTTCTCATCGACCCTGCTATCACCTGGTATTGTGAGGTCTATGATTGTGACCTTATTTTTCTCAACCAGTGTGATGTCTGGTGTGTTATGCGCCAGTATTCTGTCCGTTTGTATGCAAAAATCCCACAAGATCTTGACCATCTGATTTTCGGTGACTTTTTCAGGCGGCTTCTTCTTCTTCTTATTATTATTATTATTATCATCATCATCATCATCATCATCATCATCATCATCATCATCATCATCTCTGGTGCTTTCCATTCACGCAACATGTCAGTTTCAAGCATGCTGATCTCTCACAAATCATCAATAAGACCAGCATTGAGATATATTAAGCCTAGTTTTGTAAACTTCATTGTCCACCTACTAATTACATTGTCTCTCCTTCTTTTGTCCTTTAAAGCCCTTTCCTTTGACCTGTCTGGGATCCTGACAAGTTCTAGACCAGAGGCATTGAAAGGAGGTCAACCACATCAGAATGGCAGGCACAAACTGACTAATAACTTGTGTTATATGCACTGCAGGCTCATTAAAACTGCCCATTTGGAGAGAGGAAAGGAGGGAGGGAGGGAGGGAGGGAGGGAGGGAGGGAGAGAGAGAGAGAGAGAGAGAGAGAGAGAGAGAGAGAGAGAGAGAGAGAGAGAGGAGAGATCTCTGTTCTAGACTGTCTCACTACCAAGCCATATGTATCCAACAAATGGAAAGTAATTACATTCAGTCTCAGACACAGGACTCTGGGTCACACATAGCCTGGTGTTTGCATGACATCCTTAATTAGATTAGTTAAACCCCCAGTGATTGCCTCCTCACAATTTACTAACAAGCTTAGTTGGGTTCTCCTTGGGTTTGTTTATTTTTGGCTCAATGAGAAGTGTGAACCTGGGACCTCTTGGGAAAGCATGTGATCCAGCATATTTTGCAAAGTCAGAAAATACGTCGGTGTATCGTGATTTTCCTAAGGATGCGGTAGCTCAGTGGCTAAGACGCTGAGCTTTGTCTATCAGAAAGGTTGGCAGTTTGGCGGTTCGAATCCCTAGCACACCATAATGGAGTGAGCTCCCATTACTTGTCTCAGCTTCTGCCAACCTAGCCGTTCGAAAGCACGTAAAAAAGGCAAGTAGAAAAATAGGAACCACTTTTAGTGGGAAGGGAGCAGCGTTCCGTGTGCCGTCGGAGTTGAGTCATGCCGCCACATGACCACGGAGATGTCTTCAGACAGCGCTGGCTGTTCGGCTTTGAAATGGAGATGAGCACCACCCCCTAGAGTCGGGAACGACTAGCACATATGTGCCAGGGGATTTACATTTACAAAGTAAATGTACCTTTACTTTATTGTGATTTTAATTTGGAGTTCCTCCAGATGCCCTCAATTTCTTCATCTTTCTGGTGCTATTTATTGGAAGGACCTCCTGGCCTACATTTCTCATGACTTGATCAGTGTGTGTGTGTGTGTGTGTGTGTGTGTGTGTGTGTGTGTGTGTGTGTGAAAGGACTTGCCTCAAACACGGCGAATGGAAAGAGAAACCAGGGGTGGGGGGGGAGGAGCGAGATCCATTTTCAGCAAGCAAAGAGAGAAAGCATTGTATTTATTTATGGGAAGGAAAAAACGCATTCTCTCCTTTTTGGATGATTTCAAAATGCGGAGAACGGCAGTGCAATCATGCAGAAACCGGCTGCATAATTTTACGTGGCTGTTAAACATCCCGAAAACAATGGGAAAAGTTTCGGCGAGCCTTTGAGAGAAGGAAGCATTTACGGAGGAGTTGGTTTCACAACTAAATAATAAAAAAGTGGCTTAGAAATGGCATTTGATACTTCATTCGTATGGTGATTATTATTTTTAATGACTGCACATCCGCATTCATGACTTTGGGTGGGTGGGGAGTCCAGTGGTGGGTTTCAAAAATTTTTGGAACCTCGAAAGTTGGAGGGGGGTGGAAGAAAGAGGTGTATGGAGAGTGGAAGAGGTATATTGGGTTTCTATTTTTGGGGGTATTGTTGACAAGAGGAATTGCTGTGATTATTGTTTAATGTTGTATGGCCCCGGCTATGCACAGTATATATGTGAGTGTATGAAAATGAAAAAATGGAAAATAAAAACATTTTCAAGTAAAAAAATTTTTTGGAACCTCTTCTGTAGGTGTGGCCTGCTTTCCGGGTCCACTGGTGGAACCTCTTCTGACCAGTTCGGTAGATTTGATGAACCGGTTCTACCAAACTGGTGCGAACCGGTAGGAACCCACCTCTGGGGGAGTCTTTATAAATCTCTGCACTTAGTATAGGGTTGAAATGCTCTGAAGTCTCCTACCGGTTCACTTTGTGTGCGCATGCATGCCATTCACCCGAACCGGAAATTTAAAAAAATTCTACCAGTTTGGGTGAATCGGTAGTTCCAATTATCAGTTGTGCGACAAACAGCTGGCTCTTCGGCTTTGAAACGGAGATGAGCACCACACCCTAGAGTCAGGAACAACTAGCACATATGTTTGAGGGGAACCTTTATCTTTACCTACACATAAGAATCTGATTTACTAGCGGTTAAAGCAAAGTGGCGCTAGAAAAAAGTCAACAGAATTCACGGAGGGCTGGATTTAAGTCTCTTGTGGGAGCATAACGACTCCAAACTAATGACATCTTTAACCCTTCCCTCAGGCTCAATGCTTACAAGTAACTTGCTATCTATAGCTATCTGGCTGAAGAAACGTAGGAACTTTCCGCTAAATCTTTGAGGCACAAATTAAAATTCCCTCTCCAAAGCAGAGGTAAAATAAGGGAACTCTCTGCATCTCTCACTGTTGCATCTCCTTCCATAGGTGGACCTCAAGTGGATAATGATAGAATCCCACTTTTGAAAGGCGAAACTTCTGAATGGAACTGCTTCAGAGGCCGAGAATTTGACACCGCTCGATCTTCTTTGGTGCATTTATTAAATCTAATGGAAGAAGACAGAGGAAGGTTGAAGATTTCTTCTCATCCACGCATGGCCTTTTCTGAATGAAGGAGCTTTTTCATGAACAAAGTGGCGGAAGGGATCGCCTTTCCTTGCGCGGGCACCGTGCATGGCTAACCCAAAGTATTATTGCCATCAGAAGGAAAGAAAGGGATTAATTGAAATGTAAATTTGTGGAACACATTGACCCAATTTACTATGAGGAGGAGGAAGAAAAGGGCAAAATTACAATTTCCGAAGCACTTGGGTTTTGCAAAGCCATTAATCATGAAAGTTAGGATGGGAAAAGAAATTCTCCGTAGGGTGAGGGTGGTTCATCCCCAGATGGCAATGACCTTTGTTCTACTTGGTTTGAATCAGGAGTAGCAATAGCACTTAAACTTATATACCACTTCACAGTGCTTTACAACTCTCTCTAAGCAGTTTACAGAGTTGGCATATTGCCCCCAACAATCTGGGTCCTCATTTTACCCACCTCGGAAGGATGGAAGGCTGAGTCAACCTTAAGCTGGTTAGGATTAAACTGCTGGCTGCGGGCAGAGCCTGCAATATTGCATTCTAACCATTGTACCAGGAAGGAAGGAAGGAAGGAAGGAAGGAAGGAAGGAATACCAATAGCACTTAGACTTATATATTGTGTCACAATAATTTACAGTCCTCTGTTTAAGTGGTTTACAGAGTTGGCCTCTTGCCCCCAACAATCTGGGTCATCATTTTACAGACCTCGGAAGGATGGAGGGCTGAGTCAACCTGGAGCCTGGTGAGACTCAAACTTCCGAACTGCAGGCAGCCGGCAGTCAGCAGAAATAACCTGCAGTACTGCATTCTGACCACTGCACCACCACATCAACCCCAAGGAATGCTGTGCTATTCTAGTCTTTGGAAGTACCCTAAAGTTTTTGAATGGATTCCTTAATGCTAGGATTCCACCTTCCATGATATTGGGTGGGTGGGTGGGTGGGTGGGTGGATGGATGGATGGATAGATAGATAGATAGATAGATAGATAGATAGATAGATAGATAGATAGATACTGTAGATAGACATAGATATAATACTCTATCCCCTGAGAATGCCACTGAAATTCTTTTCTCCTTGAGAAAAGATTTCAAAAGCAACTTTCTCTTTCATCCAAGTAAATGAGATCTGGGAAATCACGACAGGAAAATTTATCTGCCTAGCCCCACGGTACAGCTACATCTGCCAAAGTACTATGTAGACATCGAAAGTTGCCACATGAAAATCATTAGCTCCCAGCATGTCACAGAGCGCTTTGCCATTGTTGTCATCTCTAGCACATCTGGAATTCAGATGGATGGCGTATGTAAACTGACTACGAACATTTAATTTTCATAACAGAAACCGTAACCTTCCAGTGAAGCCGTACTTGTCCTAAAACACTTGCAAAATGATCAGCAAACATCTGGAACAAGAGCTTCCCAGCTCTAGATTGTGTAGATAGGAAAGTCTAACTTTCCCTTGCAGTCAGCTCAACAAAATTGCTGTGTCCTTGAATCAAACTCACAAGCCTCACCTCTGTGTGTGTGTGTGTGTGTGTGTGTGTGTGTGTGTGTGTACATTCCGTACACAAAAGGCACTTGAAGAAAACTAAAAAGAAAAACAAGAGATGGTGGAACGCCGAGTAGGAATATTTTTAAACAAATTCTTTGAGTCCCACGTCACCCTAAGCCATATTTGGCTTAAGCACAGTTTGTTGTGTAAACCATAGATGAATAAGATACACAGGTTGTGCTTTAGCTCTGACCAATAACTTGCTAACCGCAACGATTGAGTTCGTAGCAGCTAATCCGAAGCCAAACAAACCATATTTCAATTAGCAAGTTATTGGACAGAGCTAAAGCACAACCTGTGTATCTTATTCATCTATGGTTTACATTTAAAATATTCCTATATAGCAAGGAGAAAGGAGACGTCCCCATGGGAAATGTAGTCAGAAGACGGGAATTAAGATCTTTGTAGTGCTTTTTTAAAAAAAAGTATTGTTTGTGTTTTCAAAAGGTTCACCTTAACGTATGTGGGTCAAAGGGAATGGATATTGAACAGCGCTTCAGACAGTAGGAAGTTGGAAATTGACCCAGACTGTGCTTGATTTTTTTTTGCAAAGCCAAAGAAAATATTTCAGAAGCCGGTATCGGAAAACAAAGTCTCTTGTTATCCAATCTGTTCTGAAAGGGCTGGGGGAGAGAGTGCTGTCAGTCTAACTGACAAACTAATTGTCTAACTGCAAACCAAGAAGAGTTAGGGGTGGGGAAGGAGGTTAATACAAATACAAACAGAAGTAAGGGAAGGGAAGAGAAGATAGATAGAAGGAAGAGAAGAGAAAAGAGACAGAAGGAAGGGAAAGGAAGAGAAGAGAGACAGAAGGAAGAGAACAAAAAAGAGACAGAAGGAAGAGAAGGGAAGAGAAGAGAGACCGAAGGAAGAGAAGAGAACAAAGACAGAAGGGAAGAGAAGAGAGATGGAAGGGAAAGGAAGAGAAGAGAGACAGAAGGAAGAGAAGAGAAAAAAGACAGAAGGGAAGAGAAGAGAGACAGAAGGAAAAGAAGAGAAGAGAGATGGAAGGAATGGAAAGGAAGAGAAGAGAGACAGAAGGAAGAGAAAAGAGACAGAATGAAGGGAAGAGAAGAGAGACAGAAGGAAGAGAAAAGAGACAGAAGGAAGAGAAGGGAAGGGAGACAGAAGTAAGAGAAGAGAAGAGAAAAAAGATAGAAGGGAAGAGAAAAAAGACAGAAGGGAAGAGA
The DNA here is from genome assembly GCF_051295495.1 of Thamnophis sirtalis. Taxonomy (NCBI): domain Eukaryota; kingdom Metazoa; phylum Chordata; class Lepidosauria; order Squamata; family Natricidae; genus Thamnophis; species Thamnophis sirtalis. The sequence goes on from NW_028261394.1 coordinate 43,342,833, forward strand.
AGAGGACAGAAGGAAGAGAAGAGAAAAGAGACAGAAGGGAAGAGAAAAAAGACAGAAGGGAAGAGAAGAGAGACAGAAGGAAAAGAAGAGAAGAGAGATGGAAGGAATGGAAAGGAAGAGAAGAGAGACAGAAGGAAGAGAAAAGAGACAGAATGAAGGGAAGAGAAGAGAGACAGAAGGAAGAGAAAAGAGACAGAAGGAAGAGAAGGGAAGGGAGACAGAAGTAAGAGAAGAGAAGAGAAAAAAGATAGAAGGGAAGAGAAAAAAGACAGAAGGGAAGAGAAGAGGACAGAAGGAAGAGAAGAGAAAAGAGACAGAAGGGAAGAGAAAAAAGACAGAAGGAAAGAGAAGAGAGACAGAAGGAAGGGAAAGGAAGAGAAGAGAGACAGAAGGGAAGAGAGACAGAAGGAAGAGAAGAGAAAAAGACAGAAGGGAAAAGAAGAGAAGAGAGACAGAAGGAAGGGAAGAGAAGAGAGACAGAAGGAAAAGAAGAGAAGAGAGATGGAAGGAATGGAAAGGAAGAGAAGAGAGACAGAAGGAAGAGAAAAGAGACAGAATGAAGGGAAGAGAAGAGAGACAGAAGGAAGAGAAAAGAGACAGAAGGAAGAGAAGGGAAGGGAGACAGAAGTAAGAGAAGAGAAGAGAAAAAAGATAGAAGGGAAGAGAAAAAAGACAGAAGGGAAGAGAAGAGGACAGAAGGAAGAGAAGAGAAAAGAGACAGAAGGGAAGAGAAAAAAGACAGAAGGAAAGAGAAGAGAGACAGAAGGAAGGGAAAGGAAGAGAAGAGGACAGAAGGAATAGGAGAAAAGAGACAGAAGGAAGAGAAGGGAAGAGAAGAGAGACAGAAGGAAGAGAGGAGAAAAAAGACAGAAGGAAAAGAAGAGAAGAGAGAAGGAAGGGAAGGGAACAGGAGAGGGGAGGGGAAGGGAAGAGATCCCTAGCCCTGGGAATCTATGTAGGGGAGAATTTAATGCTACAATCAGATTGTTGGTGTAGACATTTACATTTCTTGCTGTGTAAGCAAACTGCTCTGGACAGGATATTGCAGAATGTAACAAGGCCCAGCAAGAACGAACGTGGGCTTAAAGGAATATTGATAGCTCATGACAAGTCGTTTCCTGAGAAACCCTGCTTGGACAAATAACAGCAATCATTAAATATATGAGAGTCTGTTAATTTAATCTGCTCTTTTTTAAATATATATATGAATTGATTAGTTTAGGAAAAATAACAGCGTTTGGAGACATTTAATGGTTTCCTTCCTGCAGATTCTCAGTAGTGGAATTTTTCTGAAATATATTTTTCTTCTCCTTCTTCTTCCCATTCACCTATTTTTTTCCCTCCTCCTCTTCCTCTGACTGCTGCTACTATACTACTACTACTAAACGGTAGATGGGCACAATGGCTTGAAAACTTGCAAGGAACACATCTGCCTTCTAATTCATGAATTACTTTCGTTATCACCTCTGCTGCACAATTCAGAAAATGTATAGGGTCCATTTTATTTAACCCAGGACAAAGAAAGATTTGCTAGTTCAGGGGTCTCCAATCTTGGCAACTTTAAGCCTTGCGGACTTCAACTCCCACAATTCCCCAGCCAGCCAGCTGGAGACCCCATGTGCTAGTTGACCACAAACGGGGCCCCAGGGTTCCAGAACTGAAGAAGTTTCCTGGATGAGAAGCTCAACATTTTCAAAGGGAAAACAAAACAAAACAAGGAAGGCCAGTTGACTCTCAGGAAAGCACCTTTGGGCCAGAGGGTTTAATTATATCCTGAATTTCATTCTCATCCAAGAGAATTTTTCAGTTCTGAAACCTTCTGGATTTATTTGTGGCTAACTAGGCAAATATCTGTATTGAAAAACGGACTCTAGAATTTTTCTGAATTGTGCAGCAAAGGCGACGATGAAAGTAATTCATGTGCAAGAACAAAGCGTTTTCAGAAATACCGCCACTGGTTTCAATGGAAAGTTATTATTATTTGTAGACTTATGGATTTGGCCATTCCACTCCTGGAACAGAGGTAGTATTCAGTCAGTTCGGATCGGTCCGCCTGAACCAGTAGTGGAAATCGCCGATGGGCCCACCCTCGCCACACCCACCCACCCTGGCAGTTATTGTGGCTCGGCAGTGGCCAATGGAGCTGTCAGCAGAGTTGGACAGTGAGGAGGTTGGGGAGGAACATGGGCCAGTCCTGGAGGTTGGGGAAGGCTTGGATGGGGGCTCTGCATCGGAGGCAGAGACGGGCCCGAGGCTTTATAGAAGTGATCAGGTGCCTACAGAGCTAGACAGCAGTGAGGCAGAGGAACAGCTGGAGCCTGTTCCCAGTGTGCGCATGCGCAGAGCTGCCGAAAGGAAAGAACAACTCAGAAACCAGGGTCGACTTGGGAGTAAAGTCACAGATGGAAGGATATTGGCCCCCTCCCATAGGAAGTAAAAGAGGAGTGAATGGGGAGTGGGCTTTTGCAGGAAACCATTCATTCGTTTGTTAGGTTCGTTTCAGGAGTGTGAAGATCTGTCCATGAATCTCAGAGACTCTGTGCCCAATCTTTCCTGGCGCAGCACCTCATTTGGAAAATATTTACATGGCAGCTTTCCAAGCTAGATAAGGTCTGTGATCATAAATATTCCTTTGAAAGATTGTTTGACAGGCCTTTGCTGAATGTGAATGAGAGGAATTCTCATTCGTTTAATAAAAGGGGTTTTGTCGGGACCGGGATTCTGCCTCGTGCTTTTTGGGGAAGCCTAGCTCAGAACAGCTGTATGCTGTCCTATTTAGGCACGTTTTCAAGCCAAAGCACATGCACAGAAGGCCGAGCACATGTGTCGACCACGTGCTCACATTTGCGAACTGGTAGGGAAAGCAAGTGAATACCATCCCTTTCCTGGAAGTCTCGGAAAAACACATTCAGTGAAAAACCTGCGGTCATTGAAGAAGCTTCAAAACTAATGGATGTTCTCCACAAAATTCTCCAGAAGTCCCCAAATATCGATCTCAATATTGTGGAAATTGAAACCCGCCATCCTGGGCCCAACGTTTGGGAAGCCAGGCTCTGCCTGTCACAAGCCAGGACAAAGGGTGAGTGATGGAGGAGTAACACCTCCTTAAAAAAACCTTGGTCCAGCTGGCCCGGCTGGGAGCACCTCGTAAGGGCCCCTTTCCAGGGTTACAGGAGAAGACGGTCAACGGTTTTGAAGGCGGAAGAGGGCTCTACGCCCCAACGGCAGATAAAGCGGCAGATCTATCTTCTAGGGGAAGGGAAACTCTGGTTACAAACCTCCACTGCCTTGTGGCTGCATCCACTACTGGAAAAGGCTTCAGGAGTCAACCTCCAGGCAAAATCCAGAGCTGGAGTCCCGGAAGCAGTTCGTGACTGTCTACAACCACGTTTTGATAACTCCTGCGACACAGCTGGAACCAATTGTATCATCTCTGCCCTTCCATTGGACTAATTCAGCCATGCGGAGAGGGGGGATCTGCTGCTTGGGTAACAGTCTATCCTCCATATTAACCTACCCAGGTCTCATGCTCTGGAGAGGACACTCCAGCTATGACCTCTTTCCAGAGCACGATTCCATAGTCTTTTGAGACTGAAGGATGCCAATGTCATATAAAGTGTGATCTGCCTGTAGTCCATATACGTGGATGCAGATACCTTGACATGAATGACCCTTTCATCACTTAATAACTTACCTGAACAGAAAGTGACAGAAATATGAGAAATAACAGTCCTTTGAGACCGAAGGATGCCAATGAACGTCGATACAAAGAGAATGATCACAATGGAACCCTTCCGAGAGAGCAATGCTGGAAGGCACACACCAACCTGATGCCACAATAGTTGTCAACATTCCTGGTCTAGTACTTTACCCTCACCGAGGACCAGATATTCTCCAGACAATGCGTAGCGACTGATCCAATCCTCTCTTCAAAGCCCAGCAGGGAAGCTGGATGTGAAGAACACTTGGGAAAGGTTGCAAACCTGCAATTTTGCAGGTATTTTTTTTTTAGGACTGTCTCCGAGATATGGCAACCTCCATTGCCTCTCTGCCTTCCTTTGTCTGGAGTTCACTGCTTCAGATATGTCACCAAACCATGTCACATGTCCAAAGCACGATGCCATAGTTCTTTTGAGACTGAAGGGTGTCAATGCAATTGTGGAAATTTCATGAGGTGCAAACCAGAGGTGGGTTTCTCCTGGTTCGACCCGGATCGGGTAAACCAGTGGTGGGTTTCAAAAAAATTTTGGAACCTCTTCTGTATGTGTGGCCTGCTTTCCGGGTCCACTGGTGGAACCTCTTCTAAGGTGGCGCAGTGGTTAAAAGCAGCACTGCAGGCTACTGCTAGATCAGCAGGTCAGCGGTTCAAATCTCACCGGCTCAGGGTTGACTCAGCCTTCCATCCTTCCGAGGTGGGTAAAATGAGGACCCAGATTGTTGGGGGCAATATGCTGACTCTCTGTAAACCGCTTAGAGAGGCCTGAAAGGCCTATGAAGCGGTATATAAGTCTACTGCTATTGCTATTGCTATTGCTAACCAGTTCGGTAGATTTGACGAACCGGTTCTATTGAACCGGTGTGAACCGGTAGGAACCCACCTCTGGGGCGAACCAATAGTAGCAGTGGCGGGAGGCTCCGCCCACCCACCCAGGATGCATCTGCATTCACACGCGTGCTAATGGGTAGTAAAAAAAATGGAAAGCCACCACTGGTGCAAATGTGAGGAACTGGGAGATTTGGGTGTGATATTGGAACATATTGTTCTAGGTGTGGTCTTGGGATAAAAGGAACGAAGGGGAGGATGGCCCAGAAGAACCATCTGCAATGGTGGACTCTTATTCAGTGTGTTAAGTTCTGATACTACGTCTAGCCAACGAAAATCAAAATGAATCAGTTCTATTGCCTTGCCATGATATAAATAGACCCAATAGAAAAGATTTAAGATTTTGGCAACAAACAGGGTCTCCACTTCAAATCTTCTGGAACGCCCCGAGGGGCTTCCATCCATTGTGTTCTTAATAATATTTCTTTGCTTCTTTCTTCCCTCGCTGGAAAATGACAGCGCCGCGAAAGTATGATATATTAATTTTCACCCACCGAGTTGCTGTCAGTGCAAATTAAGTGCGAATTAATAAACTGTAATTCTCCTTTTGGAGAGGGAGCGCTTTCCTTGAGATTATCGCACTTAATTATGAAATATTAGTCTTGGGAAAATATTTATCCACATTAGCGAGTTGAGGATCATAAATTAAAGTGTTGAAAATTAATTTTCCTGCGCGATGACTTCTCGGCTCATTCGCTAAAGACTGAGATTCTACCGAAGTAAAGAAATCCTCTTTCACCCCGAAGGGCCTGCCGAAGAAACTTAAAATAGGGTCCCCCCCAAAAAAAAAATTTATGAGCCAAACGCTTCCATTTTGTTTTGTTAGCAGTCAAGAAATTGTTCTGACTGAGGCTTCTCATGAGTATGAAAAAAACCTCATTGTCCCAGCAAAAAAACCCATTTTATTAATTTCCTGTGGATTCTGCTCATTCACAGCCCTCAAAGTCTTTCAAGGGAGGATTTACAGTCACAGACCTTATCTGGCTTGGAGAGCTGACTGCCGATATCTGTAGAACGTGGCAAGGAGTCTCGGAGAGTCACGAACCAATTAAGTGAATTAATTGTCTCCTGCAAACTCCACTCCCCTTTCGCTCCTCTTTTATTTCCTCTGGGAGGGGCCATTCATCATCCACTGTGGATTTACTCCCAAGTCGACCCCTGTTCTTTAGCTGTTCCCTTTGTCTGGCAACCCTGAGCATGCGCACACTGGGAACAGGCTCCAGCTGTTCTTCTGCCTCACTGATGTCTGACTCTGAAGGCAGCTGATAACTGTCAGATGGCCTTGGCCTCATCTCTGCCTCCGAGGCAGAGCCCTCATCAGAGCCTTCCCCAGACTCCAGGAATGGCCCATCTTCCTCCCCAACCTCCTCACTGTCCAAATCTGTCTTGCAGGCCACAACAGAAATGCCATTGTGGGTCTATCACAACTCACCATGGCCAATTTGCCACAACCAATTCTCTGCAGCCAACTGTCCCTAGGAGAACTTACCATCATGGCCAACTGGTGATGGGTCAACTCATCACCCATTATATCTTCAATATCAGTGCAACAAGAGTTACACTGATATTGAAGATATAATGAAATATAATCATTAGGGAAAGGATGCCAAAGGAAGGACAAAATGAAATGCGAAGGACAAAAATTAAAACATTTTTTTAAAAAAATATTTTAAATAATTACATTGCATTGTTGAATTGTCCCGTAGCAAGTTGGCCACGGAGAGTTGTCCCATTCCATGCAATTATGGAATTAAAACGCTGCTTGAATTCCATGATTGCCGTTCAGGCGCACCAGTTTCAAACAAATGATAAGATAACAGTAAAGGTTCCCCTCGCACATATGTGCTAGTCGTTCCCGACTCTAGGGGGCGGTTTTCATCTCTGTTTCAAAGCCGAAGAGCCAGCGCTGTCCGAAGACGTCTCCGTGGTCATGTGGCCGGTATGACTAAAGGCCAAAGGCGCACGGAACGCTGTTACCTTCCCACCAAAGGTGGCCCCTATTTTTCTACTTGCATTCTTTATGCGCTTTCGAACTGCTAGATTGGCAGAAGCTGGGACAAGTAACGGGAGCTCACTCCATTATGTGGCACTAGGGATTCAAACCGCCAAACTGTCGACCTTTCTGATCGACAAGCTCAGAGTCTTAGCCGCTGAGCCACCCTGAGCATCCCAATAAACAGATGATAAACATTCCCAGTTACTAAATGTGATTTGTTTGGCTGAGAGCAAAAAGAAGGAAAAAGAATTGCTTGAAGATATCTTTGTGGAAAAAAACTTTCTTTTCCTAAATGCTTCCCCCCCCCCCCCGCCTCTCCCCACTTTCTTTCATTCTTTATTGCATTCAGCTGTGGGTACTTTTCAAGGGTGGGGGAGGAAATCACTCTCTGGCTGAAGTTTAACATTCAAGGATAATTAAAAATATATATACAACCAGGTGCAAATCAACAACTCCGACGTTAGTGAGTCAAATGTTCTATGGACGATTTCACCCGTGTTAAACGGCCGTTTTCTTGAACGGTGGGTTGTTGAACGAAATCCAGGGGCTGTGTTTACAGGACACGCTTAATCAGCACCAAATGCTCCTTACCAAGGCTTAGTTCTGCTGCCCTGAAGCGTTAGGTGACTCCTTACAAATAAGCCCATTAATTCCAAGGCTACTTACTTGGGAGTAATTGTGCAGAAGATTGCAGCCTGGATAAGCCAACCATTACTGAGAAGAGAGGTTTCATAAATGTAACGGTCACAGCATAATTAGCTATCATTTTTCCCCCCTGGGAGATGTGTGCAGCTGTGTGTGTGTGTGTGTGTGTGTGTGTGTGTGTGTGTGCAGCATAGTGTACGTGTGTGCCACCCACCTTCAGATGTGGCCTCTATCCACCCATCTCCATCAGATAAGCGCACAACAAGGAGCCAATGGGTGGAAACTAATCAAGGAGAGAAGCAAGTTAGAACTAAGGAGAAATTTCCTGACAGAACAATTAATCAGTGGAACAGAAGTTGCCTCCAGAAGTTGTGAATGCTCCAACACTGGAAGTTTTCAAGAAGACATTGGGCAACCATTTGTCTGAAGTGGTATAGCATTTCCTGAGAAGGAGGTTGGACTAGAAGACCTCCAAGGCCCCTTGTAACTCTGTTATTCTATTCTATACTAAGGTGAAAACAATAGCACATGGACTTATATACCGCTTCACAGTGCTTTACAGCCCTCTCTAAGTGCTTTACAGAGTCAGCCTCTTGCCCCCCAACAAACTGGGTCCTTGTTTTACCCACCTCGGAAGGGTGGAAGGATGAGTCAAGCTTGAGCCAGGTCAGGATTAAACTCATAGCTGTGGGCAGAGTCAGCCTGCAACACCACATTTTCACCACTGTGAAAGGAGGGAGGAAGGAAGAGCAATAGCAATAGCATTTAGATTTATATACCGCTTCACAGTGCTTTCCAGTCCTCTCTAAGTGCTTTACAGAGTCAGCCTATTGCCCCCCAACAATCTGGGTCCTCATTTTGCCCACCTCGGAAGGATGGAAGGCTGAGTCAACCTTGAGCCTGGTGAGATTCGAACTGCTGGCAGTAGACAGAGTTAGCCTGCAACAGCGATAGAACTTAGACTTATATACCGCTTCACAGTGCTTTACAGCCCTCTCTAAGCAGTTTACAGGGTTAGCCTCTTGTCCTGAACAATCTGGGTCCTCATTTTACCCACCTCGGAAGCAATAGCAATAGCAGTAGACTTATATACCGCTTCATAGGCCTTTCAGGCCTCTCTAAGCGGTTTACAGAGAGTCAGCATATTGCCCCCAACAATCTGGGTCCTCATTTTACCCACCTCGGAAGGATGGAAGGCTGAGTCAACCCTGAGCCGGTGAGATTTGAACCGCTGAACTGCTGATCTAGCAATAGCCTGCAGTGCTGCATTTAACCACTGCGCCACCTTGGCGCAGAAGGATGGAAGGCTGAGTCAACCTTGAGCCTGGTGAGATTCGAACTGCTGGCAGTAGGCAGAGTTAGCCTGCAATAGCGATAGCACTTAGACATATATACCACTTCACAGTGCTTTACAGCCCTCTCTAAGGGGTTTTCAGAGTCAGCCTCTTGCCCCCAACAATCTGGGTCCTCATTTTGCCCACCTCAGAAGGATGGAAGGCTGAGTCAACCCTGAACCTGGTGAGATTTGAACTGCCCAAATTGCATTCAGCCGGCAGTCAGCAGAAATAGCCTGCAGTACTGCCCTCTAACCATTGGGCTACCGTGGTTCTGATGATCACCTTTTAATTTCATTTCAGGACTTAGATGATCATCCGGAAGGGAAAGCGGCCCTTTGCGTGCCGAAGTCCCCAGTTGGATCGCCAACTTCTCCAGGTAGAGCTACGAAAGGTATCCACCTGAACGTCAAGATAACCGCTGGCGGTTGTGAAACGAAGACTAGAAGAATCGATATTCTTATTCAACGGCTTGTCCAGGATTAAAACATTTCCCTCAACGGCCATTTTTATTGTTTCTTTACAACAACAACAACAAAAATCAAATGATCCCATTCAAGGAGCATCAATCAAATAAGATCCTAGCTGAGCTGCCCATATTTAACCTCCCTCGTTTCTCATTGCAGCTTCCTCTGCGCGCACCGCTACCGAGGAGAAGAAGAGATAAATCTTCAATGTTGAAAAATCCTTCCTTAAGGTAATAAAATCTGACAGTTTCCATAATGGCTGACGAGACAAGGGCCCACAGGTGTAGCACTCTGCTTTTCCTTTAAAAAGGGGGGGGGAAACACCGCTCAGGAAAATCAGCTTATAATAAAAAGCCCACCGATCCCTCCACCATCACTCAAATGAAGCGTTACTAGAATCCTTCCCCTGGTTCGCGGAGGAGGAAAACAGCGACGGCTTTTTACCACACTTCTTGTGATATTCTGCCTCATCAGGAGTAAATAAACACAAGCCTCCTTTTTATCTCCCTGAAGATAGAAGGGGGGGCGCTTCAAAAATTTTAGCAAGGGGTTCTCCGCCCGGTTACTGGGTAGGCATTGCCATGGTGGGCGTGGCCTAGTTAGCCTCCTGCACCATGGTGGGGGATGAGGCGTTTTTGCCCTCCCTGGGCTCCGGAGGCTTTCCTTGAGTCTCCGGGAGGGCAAAAACAGCCTCCCCAGGCTCCGGAGGCCCTCTAGAGCCGAGGTGGCGTAGTGGTTAAATGCAGCACTGCAGGCTACTTCAGCTGACTGCAGTTCTGCAGTTCGGCTGTTCAAATCTCACCGGCTCGAGATTGACTCAGCCTTCCATCCTTCCGAGGTGGGTAAAATGAGGACCCGGATTGTCGTTGGGGGCAATATGCTGTCTCTGTAAACCGCTTAGAGAGGGCTGAAAGCCCTATGAAGCGGTATATAAGTCTAACTGCTATTGCTATTGCTATCTGGAGGCCAGAAACGGGCCTGAACTTCTGGTAGGCCCATTTTTTGCCCTCCCCCAGCCTCCACGCATGCTCTGCACTTACCTGCAGCCAAAACGGGCCGCATGGGGACTCCTGGGAAGGGTGGGGTGGGGTGGGCAGGGCCAGCCACGAGTGGGATTTGGGGGCTCTCTGAGCTTTGGGGGCTCTCTGAACTGCACAAAATCTTAGCTAGAGGTTCTCCCGAACCCCTAGCTAAGTAGGTAGCGGTGCGCGCAGAGGAAGCTGTGCAGAGGAAACTCCCCAGCAGCCAAAAACCAGAAGAGCAGTTGGCGATGCCACAGGTGCCCACGGAGAAGGCTCTGCTTGCTATTGGTGAACCATCACAGCCATAGACAATTTACCTATGCCACAGAACGGAAGAAGCTCCTTGGAGGAGAAGCGAAACATCTTCATGAAAGGACAAAAAAAAACCAAGACAGTCCAGTTGCCTCTTGAAAAAGCACCTTGGGGAGAACCACAACCTGGTGGGCTGAGAATCCCCATGGACGACCAGCCTGAAGACTCCGCAGGGAGAGAAGAGAGAGATGGCTGCTTCCGAAGGGGCCACCTTAATAAGAGCAAAGCCAGGTTTAATTCCTCTCTCCAACCCCAACTCACATCTGACCTTCGCCAATAAATACTGTCAACAGGAGCAGGGGGCGGGGTGTCCTTTCCTCCCCCCCCCCCCCCGAGGAGATCAATTCAACACATATTTGCTATCCACAATTCCGCTGTTGTGTTACTTCAAAGCCTAATCAATACCCCGGGTCCGTTAAGAGCCCAGAGGAAAAGCGACCACATTACAAGCCACGACGGCTTGCTGAGGGTTTATTATTGCACTAAAAGCATGTTGCCTTCTCTAATTTGAAATAAAGATTAATGCCAGGAGTGGCTGAAGCGAGTATCATTACGGGGGCTTTTTCTCTCTCGACCTCCTTTCAAAGCCTCAGCCAAGGAGGCTGGATGGGGGGGGGGAATTCGTGTTCTGCATTCCCACCTCCCTCATCCTTGCACCCCTCAACTTTATCCCATTTTTATGGAGGGAAAAGGTGACGGCACGAAACAAACCAAATGTTTAAAAAGTTAGGACGTTTATGTCGTTCCTCACCAAGCACATCTAAATTATGTTAAAGTAAGTAAAATATAAGGGATGCGGTGGCTCGGTGGCTAATATTCTATTCTATTCTATTTTACTCCACTCCTTATCCTATCCTATTTCTATTATTTCTATTTCTATTCTATTCCATATTTCTATTCTATTCTACTCTACTCCACTCTATTCCTTATCCTATTCTTTCTATTTCTATTCTATTCCATATTTCTATTCTATTCTACTCCACTCCATTCCTTATCCTATTCTTTCTATTTCTATTCTTTCTATTTCGATTCTATTCCATATTTCTATTCTATTCTATTCTACTCCACATCCTATTCGATTTCTATTATTTCTATTTCTATTCTATTCCATATTTCTATTCTATTCTATATTTCTATTCTATTCTACTCCACATCCTATTTGATTTCTATTATTTCTATTTCTATTCTATATTTCTATTCTATTCTACTCTACTCTACTCCACTCCATTCCTTATCCTATTCTTTCTATTTCTATTCTTTCTATTGCTATTATTTCTATTACTATTCTATTCTATTCCATATTTCTATTCTATTCTACTCTACTCCACTCCTTATCCTATTCTATTTCTATTATTTCTATTTCTATTATTTCTGTTATTTATATTTCTATTCTATTATATTCTATTCCATATTTCTATTCTATTCTACTCCACTCCACTCCACTCCTTATCCTATTCTATTTCTATTATTTCTATTTCTATTATTTCTATTTCTATTATTTCTATTTCTATTATTTCTATTTCTATTATTTCTATTTCTATTATTTCTATTTCTATTATTTCTATTTCTATTATTTCTATTTCTATTATTTCTATTTCTATTATTTCTATTTCTATTCTATTCCTAAATCGAGGACTACCTGCATAAGAAGGTTCAACCCCAAGAATGAGTTGGATGACCTCCTGCACCACGGTGGGAGATGAGGCGCTTTTGCCCTCCCTGGGCTCCGGAGGCTTTCCTTGAGTCTCCGGAAAGGCAAAAACGGCCTCCCCAGACTCCAGAGGCCATCTGGAGGCCAGAAACGGGCCTGAACTTCTGGTAGGCCCATTTTTTTGTCCTCCCCGAACCTCCACGCGTGCTCTGCACTTACCTGCAGCCAAAACAGGCCGCATGGGGACTCCTGGGAAGGGTGGGGTGGGGCGGGCAGGGCCAGCCACGAGTGGGATTTGGGGGTTCTCCAAACTGCATAGAACCTTAGGTGGGTTTAACCCCAAGAATGAGTTGGATGACACCCAATCTTGCCTTTTGTGGATTGTCCCTCAGGCAACCCGTGGAGTCACGAAGCAGAGCAGAGGTTCATCCAGAGGTGGGCTGCTTGCAAAATTACATTATCTGTTTCGGAGGCTCTTGAATAAGTCACGACTCTGGGAACTGGTGGCTTCCCACCTCCTTCCCATGTGTATATAAACTCCCACAAGCTCAAACCGAGCAGCCTTTTCAATAAACATCTGCAGTGAAGCCCAGCAGCTGGGGAAAAGAAATTAAGGATATTTAACTGTAACCTTGAAGAGCACTAGGAGAGCTTCTCCCGCTGGTTTAGAAGATGGTCCATTCCAGGTGCAGGGAACCCAAAAAAGTGAAGATTACTTGAGCGTGACTTGATAGCAGTGTTCCAACGTCTCAGGGGCTGCCACAAAGAAGAGGGAGTCAAGCTATTCCCCAAAGCGCCTGAGGGCAGGACAAGAAGCGATGGGTGGAAACCAGGAGTGGGTTCCTACACAAACTGGTAACAGATTGCTCACCCGCGCGCCGGCGACACATTGCTTGTGCAGTTTGCTGAAAATGGTTGTGCGCATGCGCAGAGACCATTAAAAGCTAATAAAAAAGATCCCCGCAATACCAACTGAGACGGGAATTGGTTCAGGGGCGTGGCCAGCCTGTTCTGCGAGCCAGGCCAGATTACTAACTACCGGTTTGGCCAAACCAGGCCGAGCCGGGAGCAAGTCACCTCTGGTGGAAACTAATCAAGGAGAGAAGCAACCTAGAACTAAGGAGAAATGTCCTAAATCAGTGGAACAACTTGCTTCCAGAAGTTGTGGGTGCGCCATCACTGGAGGCTTTTGAGAAGAGACTGGACAGCCAGCCTTGTTTGAAATGGTATTCCTGCTTGAGCAGGGGGTTGGACTAGAACAGTGTATCTCAACCTTGGCAACTTGAAGATGTCTGGACTTCAACTCCCAGAATTCCCCAGCCAGCGAATGCTGGCTGAGGAATTCTGGGAGTTGAAGTCCGGACATCTTCAAGTTGCCAAGGTTGAGAAACACTGGACTAGAAGACCTCAAAGGACCCTTCCAACTCTGTTCTTCTGTTAAATTCTCTTGCGAGTGGGAAGAGACTTTTTTTTTATTTCATCAAGAAAGGCAGAACATTTCAACCTTTGAAACCAACGGGGAAGGAAGGGAAATCTGGGACCCCAAGAGGCAAAGGTTTTGAGACAGACAATTGGTTGCATTCAGGTGACTTTAAAAAAAACCACCCTTAGTTTCTCCTGAAGTTTTCAAGAATGCTAGGATTCTGCTGGACGACGTTGGAAATAAAAGCCGTGATTCTAGTCCCATCTTCATCCAGTGAAGGAATCCATTAATCATCCCTCAACTCCTGTTTGAAAAGCAAAAAGAAGTCCGCCATTTTCTAAGCCTCTTGCTCCATTTACTAAATAGTTTGTTTTAAAGGAATTTCAAGGGCTCTCGAGCCTTATTGGGTAGCTTGAAGAAAACTCCCCGAGAAGAGAAATAATAAGAGTACAGCTGGGGAAAAACCCTCCCTCCCTCCCTTTCCTTTGTTTCTCCCTCCCTCCCATCCTGTCTCCTTCCTTCCTTTTCTTCTTTTCTTTCCCCCTCCTGTCCTTTGTTTCCTTCCTTCCTTCCTCATCTTCCTTTTCCTCCTTCCCTCCTTCCCATCCTCTCCTTCCTTATTACTTCCCTCCCACAACGTCCTTTTTTCTTCCTTCCTTCTTCCCTCCCTCAACTTCCTCCCTCCCTTTCCTCTCTCCCTCCTTTCCTTTTTCCTTCTTCCCTCCCTCCAATCCTGTCTCCTTCCTTCCTTTTCTTTTCTTTCCCCCTCCTGTCCTTTGTCTCCTTCCTTCCTTCCTCATCTTCCTTTTCCTCCCTCCCTCCTTCCCATCCTCTCCTTCCTTCCTTAATACTTCCCTCCCACATCTTCCTTTTTTTCTTCCTTTCTTCTTCCCTCCCTCAACTTCCTCCCTCCCTCCCTTTCCTCTCTCCCTCCCTTCCTTTTTCCTTCTTCCCTCAACTTCCTCCCTCCCTCCTTTCCTTCCTTTCTCCTTTCCTTCCCTCCCTCCCACAACTTCCTCCCTCCCTCCTTTTCCTTCCTTCCTCCTTTCCTTTTTCCTTCTTCCCTCCCTCCCTCAACTTCCTCCCTCCCTCCTTTCCTTCCTTCCTTATTCTGTCCCTCTACAACTCCCTCCCTCCTTTTCCTTCCTTTCTTCCTTCCTCCCCTTTCCTTCCCTCCCTCCCTCAGCTTCTTTCCTTCCTTCCCATCTCCTTCCTCCCTCCTGTCCTTCCTTTCCTTTGTTCCTCCCTGCCTCCTGTCCTTTGTCTCCTCCTTTCCTTTCCTCCTTCCCATCCTGTCTCCTACTTTCCTTCCTTTCTTCCTCTTTCCTTCCTTCCTCCTTCCTTCCCTCCCTCTTTTTCCTTCCTTCCTTCCCATCTTCCTTCCCTTCCTTCTCCCTCCCTCCTTTTCCTCCCTTCCCCTTCCTTCTCCTTTCCTTGCTCCACTCCACTATCTGAGATGTTGAGATGGTCTCCGAGGGGCAGAGTTCCACTTATCTAGCACAGTCAGATGACTCACAGAAATGCTCCCAGGAGCCGGGAGAGTTGACGACTATCAGCAGCAACAAGAAAACAACACACAAAAACAGACACACACACACACACACACGCACACGCCACCCACAGCCAGCCAAGCAAAAGCCAGCCCGGTTCCCTTCAACACCTGTTCCTGCTTTATTCCGGAGCCCAAATGCTTTTAAAAGCTTTCAGGTACTGGAGTTCCTCCCTGGGCTTTGTTGCCTTTATTTTATCCATTTGACAAACCCTGATTGATTTCTCCCCCCCCCCTCCATTCCCCCCCCTCCCACCCGCCCGGGGTTTAAAGGCCTTGCAGAGCTCCGTGGCTGGTTTTGTTTGCTTTCTTCTCCAAGCGCTGCCTTTTATTGATGGTGCCAGCATGAATATGCACAGCTCCAGGGAGAGAAGGCTGCTTAATTACTGCTTTGACAAAACTAACAGAGAAAGTACAAACCATTGTTGTTCTTAGGTCACCCAGGAATATGGAGGAGGTGCGACACCGTGGGTGAAATCCTCAACTAGTTTACAAAACAGTGAAATTGTAGATTTCAACTGGTAAATATCTATCTATCTATCTATCTATCTATCTATCTATCTATCTATCTATCTATCTATCTATCTATCTATCTATCTATCCATCCTTCCATTCATTCATCTTTGTATCCATTCATCTATCTACAGTATCAATCTATGCTGTCTGTCTCTGTCTGTCTGTCTATCTATGTATCTATGTATCTATGTATCTATCTATCATCATCTATGTATGTATGTATGTATGTATGTATGTATGTATGTATCTATCTATCTATCTATCTATCTATCTATCTATCTATCCATTCTTTCATTCATTATCTATTATCTATCTATCTATCTATCTATCCATCCATCCATCCATCCATTCATCTATGTATTCATTCATCTATCTACAGTATCAATCTATATTGTCTGTCTGTCTCTCTGTCTCTCTGTCTCTCTCTCTTTCTATCATCTATCTATCTATCTATCTATCTATCATCTATCTATCTATCTATCTATCTATCTATCTATCTATCTATCTATCTACCTACCTACCTACCTACCTACCTACCTACCTACCTACCTACCTACCTACCTATCTCTATCATCTATCTATCCATTCATATATGTATCCACTCATCTATCTAAAGTATCAATCTATACTGTCTGTCTATATCTATCTATCTATCTATCTATCTATCTATCTATCTATCTATCTATCTATCTATCTATCTATCATCTATCTATCTATCATCTATCTATCGTCCATCCATCCACCCATGCATCCATCCTGCCTGCCTATTTTTAATCTAATAGCCCAAAATCTATGTGGTTAAGTGAGTTTTGACCCATTTTTCCACCTTCCTTGCCACTGTTGTTAAGTGAAAAACTGCACATGTTAAATTGGTAACACCTTTGTCAAATGAACCTGGCTTCTCCATTGACTTTACTCGTCAGAAGGTTGCAAAAGGGGCTCACATGATCCCAAAAGCCTGCAGCCGTTATAAATATATTTAAAAAAATCTTGCAGCAAGTTGATATCCACAAGTAAAAAGCAAGAACTGATTGATTCATTGCTGAACCTTTAATTGTATCACACCCTTCCACATTCCTCTCTCTCTATCTCTCTCTCTTTCCCTTTCTTTCTCTCCCTCCCTCCCTCTTCCCTTTCTTTCTTTCTTTCTTTCTTTCTTTCTCTTTCTCCCTCCCTCCCTCTCTTTCCCTTTCTTTCTTTCTCTTTCTCCCTCCCTTCCTCCCTCTCTCTCTCTTTCCCTTTCTTTCTTTCTCTTTCTCCCTCCCTCTCTTTCCCTTTCTTTCTCTTTCTTCCTCCCTCCCTTCCTCCCTCTCTCTCTTTCCCTTTCTTTCTCTTTCTCCCTTCCACCCTCTCTCTTTCCCTTTCTTTCTTTCTCTTTCTCCCTCCCTCCCTTCCTCTCTCTCTTTCCCTTTATTTCTTTCTCTTTCTCCCTCCCTCCCTCCCTCTTTCCCTTTCTTTCTTTCTCTTTCTCCTTCCCTCCCTCTCTCTCTTTCCCTTTCTTTCTTTCTCTTTCTCCCTCCCTCCCTCTCTCTTTCCCTTTCTTTCCCTTTCTCCCTCCCTCCCTCCCTCCATCTCTCTCTCTTTTCCCTTTATTTCTTTCTCCCTCCCCCCTCTCTCCCTTTCTTTCTTTCTTTCTTTCTTTCTTTCTTTCTTTCTTTCTTTCTTTCTTTCTTTCTTTCTTTCTTTCTCTTTCTCCCTCCCTCCCTCCATCTCTCTCTCTCTTTTCCCTTTATTTCTTTCTCTTTCTCTTTCTCCATCCCTCCCTCCATCCATCTCTCTCTCTCAATTTTGAGCTGCAAGTGCTCCTATTCTGGAATTTTGGGGAGCGTGGCTTGCAATCAATTTTTATTTAGTCGCTGACCAGCAAATTGGGAAAATGACAGCTTAAGACACCATCCAAAGTTCACTGCTTTCAAAGAATACAGCAATCCAGAGGAAAAAGGTGTGTGAAATCAAATTATTTCCCACCGTAAGATAGATAGTCCAACAGAACCTCAAGGTCAGGGTAGGTAAAGTTTCCAGCAGCATCTTTTCACCTGGTTTCAAACCCTTCTCCAGGTGTTGGGAGACTCAGCTCTAAAAATTAAAACGAACTTTCGGAACAGAGCAATGTCAACATTTTCCACTACCGTACAACTTCCTAACTATTTTTATTGCTTATTCCAGTATGTGAGCTTAGGACACGATGTGCATGCATCGTGTCCTAAGCTCACATACTGGAATAAGCAATAAAAATAGTTAGGAAGCAAGAAAATTATTCGATTTTGCATCATTATCCCGGGACATGTACAATTTGCCTTCATTCGTAAGACGATTACGGTTCACAAGTTAGGCAGCCTGGTGCCTCTCAAGAGTCATGAATTAGATTTTGATTCTGCCTTTATTACTCTATAAGTAATAAGAGGCAATGCGTTTATATCAGTGGTGGGTTTCAAAAAAGTTTGGAACCTCTTCTGTAGGTGTGGCCTGCTTTCCGGGTCCACTGGTGGAACCTCTTCTAGTTCGGTAGATTTGACGAACTGGTTCTACCGCACTGGTGCGAACAGGTAGGAACCCACCTCTGGTTTATATAATACTCTTTCCTCGTCCTACTTTTTCCCCCACAACAACTCTGCGAGGTGGGTTGGGTTAAAAGAGAAGGACTGGCCCAAGGTCACCCAACTGGACTAGAACTCACCGTCTCCTGGTGATTGGCGCCAAAGTCAACAGGGCAATTTTCATGCTTAAACTGGGGCTGGAACTTTTGAGGTCAGCGTCTTAACCACGATACCAAACTAGCCCCAGTTATTATAATTATAACCTATTACAATTAATAATGACCATCTATTTAACCAACCTGTCCAGGACTTAAGGAATTATGGGCCAAGAGGACGCAACGAACTTACTGTAAGTGGTTGATTTTTTGCACAACATTCCTATTTAAGGCAAATTTGTTTTCCCCTTGTAAATCTATCAGCAGTTTATTTGGTGAAGCCGTTAACACATTGTCACAACACACCAAAGTGCAACCTGCCTGTTTACCCACACCAACATTTTTTCTGTCTTCCATACCTTTGTTAGCACTTGACAATTGCTTTCATACCAAAGGCTTTAGAAACTAAACACACACACAAAAAAAACGAAGTACTGTACACAAATTTAAAGCCTCGTGTGGTTGCCAAACCACATTATTGCAAAACTGAAGGAGTTACTTCTCTCTTTTTTTAAAAAAAAAATTGTATCTGTGGCAACCTTAGTGACTCACTAAAACTTCATCCACAACCACACTTACAAATCAAGGCTAGCAAAATTTACGGCATCAGAAACTCGCTTAGAAAGGGCAAAACGTTAATATTTTATGCAGGACAGGAATTGTTTTGCTTCTAAAGCCTTTTCGTGAACATCAAGCCGTGGTGTCATGGTGAAATCGTTCATACAAAACAGGGCACAAAAGCACCGTTACCATCTTACAACTACATGGTAAAAGGAGAGAGAATGTTTCAAGCCATATACTCAATTCCTTTTTTTAAAAAAAATAAATGAACAAATATCCAAGTTAGAAAAATGGGAAAGGAAAAGCGAAACGTTTAGAAGTTGCACTTTCTGGTTTTGCAATTCCATCGAAAGACAACTCAAAATGAAAGAGTTGGGGGGTATAAGAGATAAATCAGATATACTGTATAGGAAAATATCTGATTTATATCTTTGTTGTCCCCATCCCCCCCTCCCAGGAATTTTGCATTGCAAAGCACCCAAATTGCGTAACAATCTTCAAAGAAACGAGAGCCCATATATATTTGTTTCCTCATTTTTTGAGGGGGGGGGATGCATTAAAAAATCACTGAAGTTCTGCCTTTCCAATTTTTTTTCAAATGTGTTGCTTCCCTGCCCCCCCCCCTCAAAAAAGTTTCTTTTTCTACCTTATTTCCCCTATTGAAGGAAGTTAGGACCCACTTCTCTCCAAGAAGAATGAAATATTTCAGGAAATATTAAAAAGGCAGAATATTATATTTCCCTAGATGAGGAAAGGAGAAACATCTTTTAAAGAGCCGAGGTGGCGCAGTGGTTAAATGCAACACTGCAGGCTACTTCAGCTGACTGCAGTTCTGCAGTTCGGCTGTTCAAATCTCACCGGCTCAGGGTTGACTCAGCCTCCCATCCTTCCGAGGTAGGTAAAATGAGGACCCGGATTGTTGTTGGGGGCAATATGCTGACTCTGTAAACCGCTTAGAGAGGGCTGAAAGCCCTATGAAGCGGTATATAAGTCTAACTGCTATTGCTATTGCTATTGCTAAAAGACAAAGCAGCTTCCTGCAACCCCCTCCCCTTTGTCAATGGGCCATTAAGGCCTGGGCCAGACTATTCTACATAACAAAAATATCCCCCATTTCATTGCCCTTCATTGCACCACCCACCGAGTTTCAACCAAACCTAACACAGAGACAACCTGGTAAAGCTAGCTGTGACCTCTGAAAGCAACCAGTCAGGATACTCTTCCTGTGCCCCAGGAAGTTCAAAGCCCAGAGAGGGCATAGAAATCAGGGACTCTCCACATCTCTTCCCTTTTCACCCAGGAGCTCCAAGGCACGTGGTCCTGTCCACCATTAAAACCATCTTTCCAAACAGCCTCCATGTTTCCAGTGTGTTTTTTCCCATATTTGGAACTGAACCAGTGGTGAGATTCAAATAATTTAACAACCGGTTCTCTGCCCTAATGACCAGCTGGGTAGGCGTGGCTTGGTGGTCATGTGACCATATGGGCGTGGCCAACTCAACATCACTCACGTTGATGGATGCTTCGCCTTAGCTGTTATGTAATAAGGGTCAACCGTGAGCCGAGGTGGCGCAGTGGTTAGGGTGCAGTACTGCAGGCCACTTTAGCTGACTGTGATCTGCAGTTCAGCGGTTCAAAGCTCACCGGCTCAAGGTCGACTCAGCCTTCCATCCTTCCGAGGTGGGTGAAATGAGGACCCGGACTGTGGGGGCAAGTTGCTGACTCAATTTGCTAAAAAACATATTGTAAACCGCTTAGAGAGGGCTGAAAGCCCTATGAAGCGGCATAAATAAATAAATAAACAAACCGGAGAGGCAGTTTCTGTAAGCAGGGCAATAAAGATGAGGCTAGAAACAACACTAGAATGTTTCCTTCCTGCCTTCCTTACAGGATTAGCCCTGTGAAGTGGGGGAAAAAACAAAAGATTTCTTCCACAAACTGGTTCTCCGAACTGCTTAGAAAGTTACCAACCGGTTTTCCCAAATAGGTGCGAACTGGCTGAATCCCGCCACTGAACTGAACCCAGATGGACGTTTCTTCCAGCGTGAGAACTTCTTTCCAATTTCTTTCAGTTACAGTTTTTGAGCTCACGTCATTGCTGGAGATCCTAAAAGGAGCAACTGTGAGTCTTGTGGTTTGTTGATGGAAAGCCCTCCTCTTCCATCTCCAAGCATCCTCACTTGAGAGTCCTCAATGATCACGGCCAAAACAGGGTGATGAAATCGGGCCCCCAAGATTCATTCAACAACCACATTGCTCAGCGGAAGAAACTTCTGCTCCTGAATGGGGTCATAGGTCAAGGACTTCCTGAATTTCCTACGGTATCTGAAGAAAAGCCCAGTGGGGAAATTTATCTTTTTCCTTGAGATTTAAACTCCTGTCGAAAGTTGTAGACTGCCAGAGAAACAGCTCAGACCAAGGGTCACCAACCTTTCGGACCTCAGGGATCACTAAATTCATAATTTTAAATCCCACGGACCACTAATAGGATTTGGGAGTGGGCGGCATACAAATACCAATAAAAACTGGAAACTGGAAATTTGTCTAATGACCGGCTGGGTGGGCGTGGCTAGATGGTTATGTGACTGGATGGGCGTGGCCAACTCGATGTTACTCACGTCGAGGGGCGCCTCGCCAGCCTCTACTCGCCCTTCCCCTCCCAGCCACTCCACCCCTCCCCACCCGGGCTCCTTAGGGCCCCAACAGGAAGCTGTTGCTGGAGCTAAGCAGCCACCAGGAGAAAGAGTTGGCAAAACAGCTCAGTTCAAATCGGATCTGAGCGAGAAGGAGGCTCAGCAGAAGCCCCTCACTGAGGACTACGAGCATGGGCTTTCCAAGCAGAGGGAAGACCTGAGGGAGTGCAAGGCCAGGTACCGGCGCCTGGAGGCTCAGTGGGCTGAGACGGTCAGCCAGTTCCAGGCCATGATGCAGTCCCACTGGAATGAAGCTCTCCAGCTCTTTGCCATCAGCGGCACTTCCCTCCAGCCTTCACCCAAAGCCCCACACCAGGAGGCTGAAGCAGTCCCCAAGTTGGCATTTCTGCCCCCCTCCAACCCGCACAAAAGGACCCCAAAGGGGGAGACTCTGTGCAGTAACACAAACGTTCATTGAGCATCCTCACTACATGAGAAAAACTTCACATAAGTTATGATAGACAATTACAACTGTTGTTGAAGCTCTCCTTGCGACTCTAAGCAACCAAATTATAAACCTGGACGAATGCCGCAGGACTTTGCTGTTTTGTCCAATATTCCCGCCTTCTTTGAAACAAGAAAACGAAAGATTGCTTTTCAAGTTTGCTGCAGAAAAAAACTGCACCATTGGCAAGAGAGTGTACAAAATCCCAGCGTCCTTCCAGGACGTTGCGAAGCCCAACTTCAAAGGGAAGTCCGGCCAGATGAGGAGCTTCAAAATGATGAAGCATGACTTTAAGAAAAACCACCACATCCACCACCACCACCACCATCAAAACCTTCAAACTCAACCCGTCAAAAGCTCCAATAAAACAGAAGGGGTTTCCAAAATCCACTTGCAACAATCAAGCAGCGATTCTTCCTTCCCAGGACGTGCCGTGATGGGGGTGGCCAGCTTCTACAGATGTGATCTGACGCGAACAAGGAACACGAAGAAAACCGTAAAGGACAATTTTATCTGCCCTTCGGTTTACTTTAGACCGGTGATGCCTAATCTTTTTTCTTTTCGCGTGCCAAAATCGTTTGTGCGTGCCCACACCCATAATGCAATGCGCCCTGCACATGCACACATGACCCCCCCATGCTCCCCTCACATACCCCATGCCCCTTTGCTCCAGCCGCTTATGCATGCAACCCTCCACATCCTATATTGGGCCTCCCTGAAGCATCCTGAAACCAAAAATGGGGCATGGGGGGCACTACACCACCACCACCCCACACTCCCACCCCCAGTGCATGCACGCAAGACTCTCTGCGCATGCACGCACATCTCCTGCACGCATGGCAGTTTCCCAAAGATTGGCTGGTGGGAGGTGCGTGCACATGTGCAGTGAAGCTGAGCTGGGTGACAGCTCGCGTGCCCACAGAGGGAACACATGCCAAAGGTTTGCCCTTTTCCAACAAACTTTAAAAACCTCTTAAATCAAGGCAT
Organism: Thamnophis sirtalis; assembly: GCF_051295495.1. Classification (NCBI taxonomy): domain Eukaryota; kingdom Metazoa; phylum Chordata; class Lepidosauria; order Squamata; family Natricidae; genus Thamnophis; species Thamnophis sirtalis. The sequence continues at coordinate 43,365,729 of NW_028261394.1, forward strand.
TCATCCGTAATGCGTTTCAGGGGTTCACAATTCCGTGCCATAACTTGAACCTGCACCAATTACTTGGGAGTAATCTCAACTCAACTCAATGGGATTTACTTCTGAGTGTAAATCTCTGCGGATAGACTCCGTTCCTTCGTACGTAGACTTAACTAAAAGGTGAAGCATGCTTCAAGTTGAACGCTCCTGCCGTTTTCTTGGCAGGAAAGCATTAAGTCATTTGTCATTACCTTCTCGTGGGATGATTTTCAATTTCCTGTCCTAGCCTCTACGCTTTATAGCCTCTCCTCCAAGAACTCAGTAGGCCTCGTTCTTCGTAGCTTTTGGAGTTCAGCCAAGGTTGGTTAGGTCCTGCCACCAAACTGAGCCCCCGCCTTAGCTAGGAGAAATATGCAGTAGCAACAGTCATAATTTCAAAACAAGGATAAAACTCGCGCTGTTCTCTCTTTTAGTCCATTGCGCCAAGGCAAAATGGTTTACCTTTCGTGCTCTGCATGGAACAGGCCTCGTGGGTTGAGCATGGAACCTCCAAAACCAGCTGGGGTATGCATGGAGCTATTTGTGTCTCGAACATGCCACAGGTTGCCACTGCTTAGCTATTATTGGGATCAGCCAAGGTCCACAGTCCCGAAGGTGCTTTTTCAAGAGACAACTGGACTTTCTGGTTTTTCTTTGAAGACTTTTTGCTTCTCATCCAAGAGGCTTCTTCAGCTCCGTTGGAACAACTCGTTCTCCTGATGGCAGTGCGGAAGCTGAACTAGTCGGATAACATCTCTGCTTCTCACAATCTACTTCTTCCTCTTCTGGATCAAGTGATGAAAGGAATGAACATCTATAATGTTCTTTTTAAAAAAAATCTATTTCATATATACATTCACAATTATATGATCTCATAACTGTTATTAATAATATGTATTTATAACAATTTTCCCCTACAGTTGTCAATATACTTGAAGATTGCTTTCTTAACATCCCATAGATCCATCTTATCTTACAACGGTCCTACTTCTTCTTCCCTCCCTCCCTCTTTCCTTCCCTCGTTTCTTCTCTCCTACTCCCCTTCCTTCCCTCCCTCCTTCCCCTTCCCTCCTTCTCTCCTTCCTTCCTTCCCTCCTTTCTTTTCTCCTTCTCTCCTTCCTTTCCCCCTTCCTTTCCTCCTTCCTTCCCCCTTCCTTCTCTCCTACATTCCCTCCTTTCTTCTCTCCTTCTCCCCTTCCTTCCCTCCCTCCTTCCTACCCCCCTTTCTTCTCTTTCTTCTCTCCTTCCTTCCTTCCTCCTCTCCTTTCCCTTCTCTCCTTCCCCTTCCTCCCCTTTACCCTTCCCCTCTTCTTCCCATTCCTCCCCTCTATCCTACTCTTACATTCCCTCCCAGATCTATAATGTTCTTGATAGACTCATACAGCCATCATCACCACTTTCACGGTGGCCTTGGTCTACGGCCACAATGTTGACTGGCACAATTAAGTTGTTGTTCTCTTCCTGGGCCAACCCGGTATGAAAATCCATTGGCGATTTCGTTTATCTTGCCCAATCCTTATTTGGGATAACGAGTTGTCCCATGGAGCTGAAGAAGCATCTTGGACGAGAAGCGGAACCCCTTCAAAGAACAACCAAGGAAGTCCAGTTGATTCTTGGAAAAAGCACCTTGGGGACAACCATGGCCAGGATGAACTGGGAATCTCCGTAGACAAATGCAACAGGAAACTGTTCTCTACAAACCATGGATGGGACAGAACTGTCAAAACCTTTCAGATTACTTGGTCACGAACAAGTTCAGCAAAGCGAAACCCTCCAAAACTCAATAGTCTAATTGATGGTCTTGTTCAGGTCAACTTTCAAAGGATCAGGTTGCCATCCGAGATTAGGAAAAGGTAAGACATCCACATATGGAAATTTCCTCCAGAAAATCTGGCCTTTACGAGGGAATCCAGAATGGTCCTAGCTTAATCACGAAGATGACAATCTTCATACCGTAGATTATAAGCATTATAACAAGCATCCCCAAGGAAGCATCCCTTAGAGCCATGATGGCGAATCTATGGCATGCGTGCCGGAAGTGGCACGCAAAGCCATCTCCCCATCGCCCGCTGCTCTTCCTGGTTACAGTGCGCTGGCCAGCTGGTCTTCACACATGTGGGAGCGCCAAAAACCGCACGCGCGTGCTGGAAAGATGATCATCTGGTTTCTGGAGCGCATGACCAGCCCAACTGGTCTTCGCGCTCCAGAAACGAGATCATCGGAAATTGGAAGATAATCTTCCCAGCGCACGCATGCACATCGGGGGGGGGGGTGTGCTCTTCTGCTTTCTGGCATGTACTTGCGCACTGGCCAACTGGTCTGCGCATGCGCATGTGTGCTGGAAACTGGAAGGTTTAGCGAAAAGGTTCACCAACACTGCATTAGATGATCTCCTTCCCTTTCTCCACACGTTTGAATAGGGGAAAACAATTTGGAATGAAAGCAATGTTTCCTTCCCTGAAAATTTCAAATTTCGATAGACAATAATTTATCCCAACTCACCTCCAAGGTCCCCTCCCAACTCTGTTATTCCATTCCATTCTTATTTCACACAGGTGTGTCCACATGCTACTGCCATGTTGCCTTTGTCAAACATGCCCTGAGTGTGGCATTGTCCTCCCCCAGAACATCCAAAGCTTGGCCATTCAATGTTCCCTTCTCCAGCAAGGGAAGGCCCTCTCCGTTGGGCAAAATAATAATGATAAATAGAAGTGGCTGTGAAAAGTGGCCATCTTCCATTTTTTTAATGTAACAAATCTAATGAAGAAGGACGAAGAAGGCATGGATTTGGCACCAACAGAAAGCCCTCGAGACTCGATTCGCTACTTGAAAATCCATGCTTGTTCCTACCATCAGGCCCTGCTTGCTGGGGCTAATAGGTGCTGTAGTTCCATTCTTTGTCCCCCCCCCCTTCCTGTTCAGCACTAATGAAAAGAAGGACTAGGGGTGACATGATAGCAGCGTTTTGATATTTCAGGAGCTTCCACAAAGAAGAGGGGGTGAAGCTACTCTCCAAAGCACCTGAGGGCAGGACAAGAAGCAATGGGGGGAAACTAATCAAGGAGAGAAGCAACTTAGAACTCAGGAGAAATTTCCGGACAGTTAGAACAATCAATCAATGGAACAACTTGCCTCCGGAAGTTGTGAATGCTCCAACACTGGAAGCTTCTAAGAAGATGTTGGACAACCATTTGATTGAAGTGGTGTAGGGTTTCCTGCCTAGGCAGGGGGTTGGACTAGAAGACCTTCAAGGTCCCTTCCAACTCTGTTATTCTAAAACTTCTCCATGTCCCCCTTTCCCATCTTTTTAACTGGCCCATTCACCTAAGAGGTCCCACATATTCTAGAATAAGACCATCTTTGTTAAAACAGACAACACAATCCAGTTTTCATCTGTTGGAGGGAAAAAAAATGTATTTGATTACTGGCAGAAAATTACAGTCTTTCTGCTGTTAGTAAGTATTAAAGGATAAAGTAACTGGACTTGTTTCTTTTCTTTCCAAGAAAGTGCATATCACAGTCCAAAGAGATTTTTGTTTTGTTTTCCTGTCGTACCCAATACAAAATAAACAACACTGCAGTTAATTCCCTTAGTCAAGACGTCGATCTCGCTGAGTAGATATGTACATTTTGTTTTTAATGAGCTTGATATTTCTCACCGTATGTACAAGAGCATCTTAAGTTGTCCATGGAAGGTGTGGTTTGAGATAATCTTAGCAGCACAAAAGTCCAGTACTTTTTTTTTTTTTAATAATATACCTACAAGGCAGAGGGTTTCGAACTATCAAAACAATACTGTGGGGTTTTTTCGCTAATCATCTCGTGCTCGTTTACAGTACAGAAACAAACGGACATCTAAGACGACTCCAGTAAAAAAGCACAATACCAAAAAAAAAAGAAAAAGAAAAATGGAGGACCATTTCTAAAGGGGACGAAAGAAATCTACCTAATCATAATCGTAGCCAATTGAATTCACCGTCGAGTAAAAAAAAAAAAAAAGGAAATTTCCAACCAAACCAACGAAAAACACAAATTGAGCCCACGGCGAAGGAATACGCCTCCTTCGATATTTTTTAACGTGGTCCTTTTTTTTTTTTTTTCCAATCCAGGGCGCAGAGCTGGTTGTGCAATTAAAGCAACTTCTTTGCCAACAAACGTTTCCGTCCGGATCGAAGGGGGGCACACGCAGGTACGTTTCGTTTGTTTGTGTTTACACGCGCGGGAGGAGTGAAAGTGTGGTGGAAAGGGCAGGGAGGCACAACCGCACAAACCACCAAAACGTTTTTAAGGTTAAAACTTGGAAGGAGAGAAATAAATTAAAAAAGCCAGGACGAGGGGGGGCCGCCTGGCCAAAAACAGACTTGTGTTGCCATAAATGTTACAGCACTCTAGTCAATTAGTATTACAGAACTTAACGCTTGCATATCCCTGCAAAGCCAAGAACAAACAAATAAACAAAGAAAGTTATTATCACTAATAAATAAACTGTTTTGTTTTTTTTAGAACTCTAAAGATGTCGGAACGGGTACAAAAAGGATGTGTCTTTAATGTTTCTGTGCCGTGGATTTGCCAAAACAAAACGAAAACAAACAGGGGAGGGGAAACACCCCGCAACACAACCCCCTCCCCAACCCACTTTCAATTGCAACAAACTGCACAAAAGTATCCACAACCTTTTTTTTGTCCTAACTCGTTACAATCTCTTTGCTGTCCTCCACGAAGCGGGTGAGCCGGAAGCTGGTCCCGTTTTCGCTGCCTGCCATCCTCTCCAGGCCCGCTAGAGGCGCGTTAGGTTCCGAATCCTGGAATTTCTCCAGGCTGCCGGTCAAACCGCTAAGTGGGGAGCTGCTGCCATTGCCCAGGCTCCCGGGAACGGGGGCGATCCCCCCGTTCTGGATGACTGAGATCTCGTTGGTCTTCATGGCCAAACCGTTGGAGAGGGCCGCGGCGTATTGGTTCCAGAAGCTGGAAGCGTCACCGTTTCCCGACCTCGCGGCCAAATCTTTTGGAAACATGTCTGGGAATTTGACGGGGTTGCCTCCGAGGAAAGTCATGGGCCCGTCCACGGAGAGCCGTCTGCCTCGCCTGGCGGGGGTGCTGTTCCACATGTGCGTCCCCATGTGCACCTGAAAGAGACACAGGTTAGCAGCGGCTGTGAGGTAGGGTCAAGATACTCCTGAAGGCGGTAACCTCTCTCTTGAGTTTTGTGGTCTATGTCTTAGAGTCTCCAAATTTGGCAATTTGGGGACTTCCACGCTCAGAATTCCTCCGCCAGCATGGGATTCTGGGAGTTGAAGTCTGTTGGCTGAGGAATTCTGGGAATTGATGTCTATAAGTCTTAAAGTCGACAAGTGTGGAGACTCATGGTCTTAAGCTAAACACAGAACATAGAACATAGAATTACTCCTGCTCATTGAAGGAGCCTCATACCATCCCGATACAAATGATTGTCCAGTCTATTTTTGAAAGCCTCCAGTGATGGAGTCCCACAACTCCCAGTAGGCAAGCTGTTCCATTGATTAATTGTTCTCAGTGTCAGGAATTCGTTCCATGTGGGATGTCTCTTTAACAAGCTTCCACCCATTACTCCTTGTCCTGTCCTGAGGTCCTTTAGAGACTAAGTCAATCCTCTCTTCTCTTTGACAGTCTCTCAAGGACTGGAAGATAGCTATCCCGTCATCCTCAAGTCTTCACTTCGATGAGCCAGACATATCTCTCTCCCTCAACCTGGTTTAGCCTCCAACATGGGGGAATTATTCCTCCAGGTGTTCAGGATTTGTAAAGCAAAGTGTTCTTCACTATTGGCTGTCCTACAGCATCTGGGAGGGGGAGCAATTGAGCAACATCTGGATAACCACCTCTGGTCTAAGCTGGGAATAAAGAACATTACCTATCAACATCACCTGACAGTGAGAACAATTAATCTGTGGAACAACTAGAATCGAACAGAACAGAACAGAATAGAATAACAGAGTTGGAAGGGACCTTGGAGGTCTTCTAGTCCAACCCCTTGCCTAGGCAGGAAACCCTACACCACTTCAGATAAATGGTTATCCAACATCTTCTTTAAAAACTTCCAGTGTTGGAGCACTTACAACTTCTGGAGGGAAGTTATTCCACTGATTAATTGTTCTCACTGTCAGGAAATTTCTCCTCAGTTCTAAGTTGCTTCTCTCCTTGATTAGCTTCCACTTGCCTCCAGAAGTTGTGAATGCCCCAACACCGGTAGTTTTCAAGAAGAGTTTTGACAAACATTTGTCTGAAATGGAATAGGGTTTCCTGCCTGAGCAGGGGGTTGGACTAGAAGACCTCCAAGGTCCCTTCCAACTCTGCTATACCATCCTGTCCTATCCTATCCTATTCTAATTCTGGTTCCACCACAAAATCGCGCTCGACGAAAGCGCGCATTTGACGTCATCACAGCGCGACGAAAACATCGCGCTGTGATCGAAAAATGTAAAAATAAAGCTAAAACCTTACCCTAACCCCCCAAACCTAACCCTAAACCTAACCCTAAACCTAACCCTAAATCTAACCCTAAACCTAACCGTTAACGTAATGCTAAACCTAACGCTAACCCTTAACCTAACGCTAAACCTAACGCTAACGCTCTAAACCTAACCCTAACCCTTAACCTAACCCTAACCCTAACCCTAAACCTAACCCTTACCTTTATGTGAATCGGCTTGCTTTAATTTTAATTTTATTTCAATTTTTAATTTTTTTTCGTCGCGCTGTGATGACGTCACATGCGCGCTTTCGTCGAGCGCGATTTTGTCCTCCGCGCTTTTGACGGGTCACGTCTAATTCTAATTCTATTCTAATTCTATTCTAATTCTATTCTAATTCTATTCTAATTCTATTCTAATTCTATTCTAATTCTATTCTAATTCTATTCTAATTCTATTCTAATTCTATTCATCAACAATTAAGAATTTGAAGAAACTCTAGTTCAAAGCAACAGGACAGCAGGATTCTTATCTGTCCTATTGCCCCAGTGAGTTCTCTTATCATCACAACATCTTCTATTCCTATCCCAAATTGATCTGCAGTGGATCTTAAGATACACACCACAGACTGACTTTGCTTAAAAACAACAGCAACAACCAAGTTCAGGATTTGGCCCATGACTGAGCAGGACTCGAGTAAATTTCAAAAGGTATTACTACCTTGAGTTTAGTTTCATGTTGAAGAAAAAATGTCCTGAAATGACCTTGAAGGGCCATGAATGAGCCCAGAATCCAATTTACAAGAAGGTCAAGCTTTCACAGATTGAAATACAGGCAGTCCTCGATTTACGACGACAAAGGAGCCCAAAACGCATGTCGTTAAGTGAGACGTTTGTTAGGTGAGTTATGCCGCATTGTATGACCTTGCTTCCCCATTAAATTTGCTCGTAAGAAGGACGCAAAAAGAGGACCACACGATCCCTGCAACGGTCGTAAATATGAACCAGTTGTCCAGCGTCCGAATTTTCACATGGTCGTTAAAACAAACTGTTGTAAGTCAAGGACTAACTGTATGTCTTTATTTGCTGCTCATGTCACATACATGGAGGCCAGCGGTCCCCAAAAATTCAAAGTGAAAGTCGTAACAGTTTTTAAACGACCCTGAAACTGGTATGTTTTAATTTCCTATTTATTTATTTTTTGCAACCATTTCTGGAGGAATGCTCAGCTAAGCAATGGGATGGACAGGAGAACAGAACTCCATTTAAAAGCTGCTTTACCAGCCTTTCAAATTAGAGACAGCGATAAAAATCTAGAAGAGTCGTTAAAAACTTTGCCTCAGCCAGATACAAACAGTAAATAAGAATAATAAAGAACTAATTTCTCATTTGGCAGAAGCTGCATTTCACAGGAACCTCTACATTTTGAATTTCGGTCTTGTGAAGCACAATCCGGGTCTAAATTGGACGTGCCTCTCTCTGTTTAACACCCAGGCAAGCTCAGAATTGTGAAAAATAATGTTTAAAATAAAGATGAAAGGGGTAAGGAAGGAGTTAAAAAGGAAGTCCCCATCAGGGGGGGAAAAAAATATGCAGAAGGATCAAAAGAAAAGAATGGAGAGAAAACTAATCAATCAAACCCTGGTCCATCAACAATTACAAATATATTAATCCTTCTCCTCCCATAACTTTTTCCAAAAACCCAAAAACAAATCCATGTCATTTCTGTATTATATTGTCACAAGGACAGCAAGCGCATGATGTGTTCACGCATAACAGACATACAAACAAACGTGAAAGTAGTTTTTATTTACGTCCAGTCACTTAAGTGACTGTTAGAAATACTGATGGACCCAGGGGGCAACAGGGGGTACTTATGACCCCATATTTGAGGTTGCAACGGTCCAAAATCCCCTTTCCACACTCCTGTGACACCCCTGCCCCCTTCAGATGTTCATCAACTGGGATGTATCTATGGCTGCTTCAGTCTCGTGATGATATTTTGGGACAGTTTTGCCAAACACCAGTATTTACTTCCAGTTTGCAGCAAAAAACAAAAACAAAAAAAGGCCACCTGTAGTAAACCAGAGGTTCACTTAACGACTGTGGGATTCACTTAACAATTGCTACAAAAAAAAGGTTTCAAAATTGTTACTGAATTATTTTGAATTATTATTTCAAAACTCACAGGTTTTGACCGTGATGAGCAAAATGGTTGTAACTCAAACATTAGCTGTAAATTCTTTAATCTATTTATACTTAAGAAAAAAACTGGTCCCTCTGTTTAAAACTATGGAGTAAAACTTTTCTCCAAAGCACCCGAGGGCAGGACAAGAAGCAATGGGTGGAAACTAATCAAGGAGAGAAGCAACTTAGAACTGAGGAGAAATTTCCTGACAGTGAGAACAATTAATCAGTGGAATAACTAGCCTCCAGAAGTTGTGAATGCTCCAACACTGGATGTTTTTAAGATGTTGGATAGCTATTTGTCTGAAACGGTATAGGGTTTCCTTCCTAAGCAGGGGGTTGGACTAGAAGACCTCCAAGGTCCCTTCCAACTCTGCTATTATATTGTGTTGTTTTCTTAAACATTATACACTTAAAATTGGCTGCAATTTTATCACTGGATAAAAAGAAAAAAGCATGGAAGGAATACATCCACCAGAATGGGCCATCAAGGCTCCAATTAGGACTATGCTTTCAGAATGCATGGATACAGCCATTCACAAGTCACACACAAACCCTACTGGTTATACAGGCAGTCCTCGACTTACGACCACAACTGAGCCCCAAATTTCAGTTGCTAAGCGAGATAAGTCACTTCTTCAGTGCTGTTGTAACTTTGAATGGTCACTAAGCAGAACATTGTAAGTCAAGGATTGCCTGCACAGAAGTCCTATTTATCATGCAAAAATCACCAAGAGAAATTAACAGCCCAGATCCCATACAACATTCATGTGATGGTGGCCCAGTGAACGCATCGTGCTGAAGGAATGGGGATTTTACAGTATCCTTCCCCTGGAGTGGAGAGGGAACGGGGATTGTATAGTATCCTTCCCCTGGAGTGGAGAGGAAATGGAGATTTTACAGTATCCTTCCCCTTGAGTGGAAAGGGAACGGGGATTGTATAGTATCCTTCCCCTGGAGTGGAGAGGGAATGGAGATTTTACAGCATCCTTCCCCTTGAGTGGAAAGGGAACGGGGATTGTATAGTATCCTTCCCCTGGAGTGGAGAGGGAATGTGGATTTTACAGTATCCTTCCCCTGGAGTGGAGAGGGAATGGAGATTTTACAGTATCCTTCCCCTTGAGTGGAAAGGGAACGGGGATTGTATAGTATCCTTCCCCTGGAGTGGAGAGGGAATGGAGATTTTACAGCATCCTTCCCCTTGAGTGGAAAGGGAACGGGGATTGTATAGTATCCTTCCCCTGGAGTGGAGAGGGAATGTGGATTTTACAGTATCCTTCCCCTGGAGTGGAGAGGGAATGGAGATTTTACAGTATCCTTCCCCTTGAGTGGAAAGGGAACGGGGATTGTATAGTATCCTTCCCCTGGAGTGGAGAGGGAATGGAGATTTTACAGCATCCTTCCCCTTGAGTGGAAAGGGAACGGGGATTGTATAGTATCCTTCCCCTGGAGTGGAGAGGGAATGTGGATTTTACAGTATCCTTCCCCTGGAGTGGAGAGGGAATGGAGATTTTACAGTATCCTTCCCCTTGAGTGGAAAGGGAACGGGGATTGTATAGTACCCTTCCCCTGGAGTGGAGAGGAAATGGGGATTTTACAGTATCCTTCCCCTGGAATGGAGAGGGAATGGGGATTTTACAGTATCCTTCCCCTGGAGTGGAGAGGGAATGGAGATTTTACAGTATCCTTCCCCTTGAGTGGAAAGGGAATGGGGATTGTATAGTACCCTTCCCCTGGAGTGGAGAGGAATGGGGATTTTGCAGTATCCTTCCCCTGGAGTGGAGAGGGAATGGGGATTTTACAGTATCCTTCCCCTGGAGTGGAGAGGGAATGGAGATTTTACAGTATCCTTTGCCTGCCATGCTCACCAAGCCACACCCACAGAAAAAAAAAATTGAATCCCACCCCTGGGCTAAATCTACCCAAGAAGGGAAGCCAAATACCAAATCAACCCCATTATGGCTTGGTGCAAAATGTGAATCCTGTTGGGACGATGCAACACAAGTGGGCAGCTAAAGGGAGGGGGGGACATAGTGTTGTAAGATAGAGGGAGGAAGGGAGAGTACCTTAAGGTTGCCCTTGGTGGTGAAAGCTCTTCCACAAATTGTGCAGGCGAAAGGCTTCTCTCCTGTGTGGGTCCTTTCGTGGATTTGCAAAGCACTGGAAGACGAGAAAGTCTTCCCACAGGCGTTGCAGAAGTGCTGCTTGGGCGTCCTCCGAGGCAGAGTTGGAAGTAAGACCGGGGATGTCGCCGAAGGGAGCAAAGGTCCCGAAGGAAGCAAGCTGGGCAGTGTCTCTTTGTGGTCCTGAGGAGGCCCGTGTACAAAACCGTTGACCTCGGCCTTTATGAGCGACGAGAGAGAGTTTGCAGGTACGACGGAGGAGGAGGAGGAGGAGGTGGAAGAGTTCTGAGCTGGGCCAAGGTTGGAGTTCGGTTCAAAGAGCTGTGATGGTAGATCTCGCATCTGATGTGTCAACATGTGCTGCTTCAAATTACCCTTTGTGGAAAAGCCACGATTGCAGACTGTGCAAATAAATGGTCTCTCTTTGGTATGACTTCTGTAGTGAATGTCCAAGGCACTCTGACAAGCAAACGTTTTGCCGCAAATGTCGCACGCCGTGTTCTTAAGTTTGCCTCTGTCGCGGAAAGGAAACAACATGCCCAGCGGCTCTTCCTTCACCATCTTTTCCGGGTTGCCCGAGGTCAGGTCCAACGCACCGCCGTTGGCAAAGGCGACGGGCCAACCGTTGGCAAAGTCGTTCGGTAAAGTCCGTAGCGGTTTGTCGTCGATGCCCGGTGATTTGTAGAAATCCGTTGTGCTGTTGGATGGGGATAAGGCCTGCATGGAAGAGGTAGACTCCGAAATGGCAGGACTTCCAGCACTTTGACTTTCCATATCACCCCCAACTGAGGAAGAATCGTTTGTCATAATGTCCCCTTCGACCGATCCGTTCTCCACGGATTTCAAACTCGCTTGTAGCTGCTCAGCCAGCCCTGCATTGATCATCTTCATCTGGTTTTCTAAAGCAGCAATACTTGATATCTCTGGTGGCAACGGGGAGGACGATAAACTATCTTGAGAGGCATCGGCCGACTTAGGGGTGTCTGCTATGCTACTATCGGGACAGTCTTCCATGTTCTCATCGGAGAAGGCATCCAGGTCGTCAAAGGTCTTCTCATCAAATGAGCCTGTGTCAGATTCCATGGACTCAGGATAGTTCTCTGTCACTGGCGTGTTCGGGATCTGGCCTCCCATGTGCATCCTGATGTGCTGCTGCAACACAACTGCATTGGTGAACTTTTTCTGGCAGATGGGGCAGGAATGTTGCACCCTCAAGGGCGGCATGGCACGATGGACGCTATAGTGGGTCTTTAGATTGCCTTTCGTAGTGAAGGCCCGGCCACAGATCTTGCACTTGAAGGGCCTTTCGCCAGTGTGCGTGCGGTAGTGCATTTTCAGAGCACTCTGGCAGCTGAGCACCCGGTGGCATATGAGACACTCGTTCGGGTCGCTTGCCTTTTTGTCGATGTTTTCTACAAGTTGCTGTAGCTTTGAGGTCTCCGAGGCTGGCGTTCCATCCAGCAGCCCTCCAAATGGAAACTTAGCCTTAAACTGCTCGGACATGAGAGGCATCAGCGGACTGGTAAAAGCAACCACGTTGCTGGAATCCGATTCTGCCGCTGGGGAGGTGACAGAGTGGTTCAGACTAGAAGAAACGCTGGGCATGCTTTCTTCGGGTTTGTCACCGGAGGGCAGCAAAGCGCCCATTTCCCCGTCCGCCAGAGGCCCGTTAGAGTTCTTCGCCGCGGGGTCGATGGAGCCAGAGTCGCTTTTGACAGAAGATGGAGGACTAGATGAAGGGTGACTGATAGGAATGGGCTGAGGCTCCTCCGTTTTGATGAACGGTGTCAAGCTTGGGATTGTGGGTGGGAGCGGCAGGCCAACAGACGGGGTCAAAGTAGATAACACTGGCTTGTTGTCCAACCAACTGGTGACCGGTTTCTCTGGCGGTATGGACATCCCATACGGGATCCCCGTACTGGTGGGGATGTTGTCTAAATGCTCGGGCACCGGATACGGGTTCATTTGTATGTGAGGGTATTTTTCTTTATGCCGTTGGAAGTGGACTTTTAAATTCCCCTTGGTGGAAAACCGGTTCCCACAGATGTTGCACTTGAAGGGCCTCTCCCCAGTGTGAGAACGCAAATGGATCTGCAAGGCACTGTCGCTCCCGAAAACCTTCGCGCAGAACCTGCACTTATGCTTGAAGAAGGCTTCGTCCGAGTTGCTTTTTGTTTCGAAAGCGGCTAGATTGGGCGGCTTGTTTTTCCTCTGCTGGGCCAAAGCAGACAACGGGCTTAAGTCCTCTGCGGTTGTTCCGAGATTGGATAAAGGATTGGGGAACACAGAGTTATTACTAGAAGTGGGCTGAGGTAGAAGAGGATTTGATACAGGGCTTAATAAACTGCTTATTGCAAAAGCTGGCGAGGATGACACGGTCCCTGCCGGGTTGCCAAGTGGTGGACCACCAGTGTTCGTAGTGACTTTGTCGGAAGATGACGTCGTGATCGCTGCGGTAGCTAGGCTAATACTCGGAGATGAGCCGCTACTGGATGGAATCGTAGTGTTGCCAGGATTGCTCTGAGGTAGCTGTAGAGGAGACAGGAGTTTCAGACCACCAATGCTGGCAGACTGGCTGGCGAGGCTTTGTGCCAATCCGGCTGCGGCAGCCAGCTGTTGGGATAAATGGGAACTTAATGTCGACAAGGGGTTGGCGGATGCTCGTACTGTACTCTGCGACGGGTTCGGCGATGTTGTTGGCACGTCTGCATTCTGGGACGCCAGCAGTAATATTTGGTGGCGGATTTGTTCAATCAGTTGCAGCTGATGGATCTGTTGCTGCTGCAAAGCCAAGAGTTGCTCCATGAGGGCAGGGACGGCCAACTTGTGGGTTGTGGTGCCATTGCAGCGCGCTTCCTGAGAGAACTGGGCCACCGCTACTTTCGTGCTCTGAAGGTTCTCGATGATGACGTTGCTATTGATCACAGAGAAATTGCCCAGCATGGTCAGATCTCCCAGTTGAGGTAGAGAGGTTGTAAGAGCTGAGGTACCCTTGGTGGAGCAGTTACTGCTTGCAATAGTACTGTTGACGGTCTGGGAAGTACTGCTAGTGCTTTTGCTAACGCTGGAAGAAGAAGGCTCCGTATCCATGGTTTCTTCCTTGTCAAGTTTGTCGTCTCGCTCGGGAACGTTGCTGCCTTCAACTTGACCCGCGTTGTTATCCGTGTTAGTCTTCCGTTCATCGGGATGATCTTTCGGAGGGCTAGGAGGGAAGGCTTCCGAAGGAGATACAGAGCTTTCGTTCACAATTAAAACCAGTTGATTTTTAGTACAGATCTTCTTGTGTTGTAGCAGGTCCGTCAGTTCAAAGAACTCGGCGCAACATCTGCCACAGACGTGGGCATCCTTTGTCTTGGGGGTCCGATTGGGTTGACCCTTCTGTGTGTCTCCTATAGACCCAAGGCAAGGGCGGGAAAAAAAAAGAGAAAAAGAGAGAGAGAGAGAGAAAAGAAGCAAAATTAACAATTGCACAGAAACATAAATAGGTTACAAGGATTAAAAGAAGCCAACCAGAGGGGACACGGAGTTTATCTCATTCCTCAAGAGTTATCCCTGAGAGCCGAGGTGGCGCAGTGATTAGGGTGCAGTACTGCAGGCCACTTCAGCTGACTGCTATCTGCAGTTCAGCGGTTCTAATCTCACCGGCTCAAGGTTGACTCAGCCTTCCATCCTTCCGAGGTGGGTGAAATGAGGACCCAGACTGTGGGGGCGATATGCTGACTCTGTAAACCGTTTAGAGAGGGCTGAAAGCCCTATGAAGCGGTATATAAGTCTAACTGCTATTGCTATTGCTATCCCTTTGGAAAAACCCCTTTGGTTCTCCTTTTTGAGAAAAATAATATTGAAAACTTAAACCGTCTCAACTCAACTCATCGGAGTCTGAAGTCCCCTTCAAGCTTGTTCATCTTTGGTTGTTCAAATACCTCTTGGCCGGTCAGCCTATCGCTGAATTAATTTGTTGCTATTTACGTCTCGTGACCTCCATTTCTGTAAAAGTTTTCCTGTTTAACAAGGGACAGTTACAGAATTGTGGCATTTTCTTTCCACGTCACTAAAGGGTCCCTTCGTCTACCAATGCCTTTAAAACAAAGAAGTCCCTAGTGTGAATCTATAGGATAGGATGAGTTGCAGCTTTCTAAGAGGATCCTTAAACATTCAATTTTGTGACCAGGAAAGGAGTTCACAACAAAAATGGTGGCCTTCATACATCTGTGCCCATGACCACTGCAGGTCAACGTAATGCCCATATAACGTGTGATAGGGGTTCCCCCAGTTCTATTCAGCACAACAAGCTATGATAAGATAATTATTATAATTTTTCTACCAAGGCACGCCTGTCTTCTTGCCCTGATTTCCAAAACATAAGCACAGAAAAATAGAACATGGAGCTTTTGAGGTCTTTTAACCAGGAATCGAGACACAACTGGAATACAACTACGAATAAATGACAATCCCATCTATATTTGCACATACCGTCCCAGTTCTGCAGGAATAGAGATTTTAAATCTTTCGAGCAGTTCCTGGGTGGAAAATTTACCGTGTCACAATTTGGAGAAATGCGAAATCCAAAGGATTGTGTTCCAATGCTCGAGCCTGGACATCAGATATCAGTTTTCGCTGTGACAAATGCAACATTAAACGCCTTAAAGCTACTCTACATGAAATGATAGGCAGAAAAAGGGGACATTTCAGGAATCTGATGAAATCAGATTAAGATATTTATGGACCATATCTCAAATTTTCATCTAGAAAATCATCTTCTTTCTCTTAAGCCACGCCTAGCCTTTGGATGACATGACTTGCTAAATGTTGGCAAGAAAATCTGTAGACCTTACAGTTTCCATTTCTTTCTTCTTTTTTTTAAAGTCATCTTAGTGGCCCAGAACAAAATCAAGTTTGGACCACCAGATGCACACAAGGTGGAGTCACATATAACGTCACCAACCTTATCCAGGGCTGAGTTTTAAGACTGTACAAGTAGATCTTTAAACTGATATTCGTGTTCAAGAATATGGATCTTTAAAATAATCCACAGTAATGTAAAATAGCATGAATTGAAGACATGGGGCATAATCAAAATTCCACAGCAAGAAACTGATTGTTCTGTCTGTTTTATTCTGGTTTTATCATCTAGCGGTCCGTCAAATGGAAAACCAACCATCTGTTGACTCATTTGAGTCTCCAGGTTTCTTTCAACCTTGCTCAACCTTCAAAAATCTCTTGGGCAATCACCCTATCGCTGAAACTAATCTGTGGTCCTTCAAAGCCTCCATCAGTTATGGACAAAAGTCAACAGTTTGGGATGGGGAACTGAAGAGAAGAAAGAAAAAGAGCACATGTCACCAGAGCCTCAGGTTGGCCACAGCAACAAGACAATCTTCTGAGCTCTTCAGGAACACACAAACTCAACTGTTTGTTTTCCCGGCAAACCTCTTGTTTCCCATTTGTTCCTTCTGTTATTTCTAGGGGCTTTATGGAAGAGAGGGACGGAGAGACTCAAAAGAATAATATCTGTGTTTTCACAATCAAGCGTTTGTTGCTTAATCTTTCCCATGACACTTAGCTGAAGACAGCAGTGTTCTTTGAATTTTATTGCTGCTCCGCAAAGCCCCAAAACAGACTTCTATGCAATGCAATTTTTCTTTTCTGATAAACACATTTGGCCTGGCTCCACAGGTGCCTAAACATTTGGTTAGCTCTAAGCCTTTACGAAAAGGCCTTTCTTTCCCCAAACAAGCCCTTCTAAACTTCTACAGGACGGCCCTACTGAATCACGGCATCGTTTGCAAACCAGTCCCTTCCTAATCGATAAGATTCGCTTCCAATGCCATTTGTTTTTCTTTTCTTTAAAAAACAACATGCTCCTTCCAACCTCACCTAGACCGTGGTTGAAAACTGCACTGAAAATAGATGCCAGCGGCCAGCTCCAATAAAGTCCCTGTCACTTTACCACCAGGCAGATTAGATTAGATGATAACCTCTCTATGAAAAACAGCATTAAAAAATATTACGTTCCTGTTTAAGAGAAGAAAGGCGGGGGGTGTAGCAAAGAGCAGCAAATGGGTTTAAAAGAAAGGGAGAAGATGAGCAGCTAGGAGAAAATGTTGCCCTACCAATAAGAAATCAATTTGGGTGGTTCAGGTTGATAACGCCAAGCAATCTTCTTCCTTGTCTGTGACCCTATCAAAACTCCTTTTTAGCTCTTTAAGCGATAGCTCCAAACCTTTCATTAGAGGGTAGGGGGGGAAATCCCTTTTCATTTGAGGTTTGTTATCAACCAGTGGCTTTCTTATCACCAAGATCCATTTGTAAATTAAACGTTATCCCCCCCCGCCCCCCCCCCGCGCCTCCTCCAAAAAGAAAAAAAAAGAAAGGAAAATTCTTCCTCTGCCTTCAAACTCCCTGATCTTATTCAAGGGAAGGATGGTCCCCTATTGTTCTCTCAGCATGAGGACAAAATATTCTCTTGTACCGATTGCGTGTGGTCAACTTAGAAAGACAGGGAAAGGGGGGGGGAAAGCCCATTTAATTCAAGGATTACCTCCCTCTCCTGTTCTCCCGCGACACTAAAATCAGATAATAGGTAGTTTCCATGACTTCCAAATTAAATCTTCGAAGAGAGGGGCGGGTGGGGGTGGGTGGGGGGGGGAGAAACATTAAAAAGTTCTGAGGATGGAGAAGACAAAAAAAAAGGGAGAGAATATACAATTTCCCCTTTTTCCTTTTACAAGTTAAAACCAATCCAAGTTCAAAACAGTCCTTGGGCTTATCAAAAAGAAAAGAAAAGAAAATGGCATCGATTCTGTTTCCTTTTAAACAGCACATAGTTTGTGACATTGGGTGCCAGACGGTCACTTTTGTTTTTTAAGTTACCCTGTCTCTGGAGTTTGAAAACAGGACGACAAAAAAAAGTTGTGTATTGAAGTTGGTAACTAGGAATCTATTTAACGTAGGAAGATTTGATCATTTGGTCTCTTAGCAGACGGACGTGATTAGAATTTTAGGATTTGGGCGAGAGGACGTAAAATATTAAACACAACAATTTGAATACATTGTTGTGCTCATTTTATTGCCTAACCCAATGGAGTCTTGTGTGTATATGCGGGTGAGCATGCACAAAACACAACCCACACTCAATTTAAAAGCACTGCATTTTGACAACGAATCTTAAATGCTGCATCCTCTTTAGATGCTTGTTTAAAAAGAAAAAAAAGCAGAGGAGCCCATTCTGAACACTGTCAGGTGAAAAACATTTTTCCTTTCTCTTCTCCCATTTCCATATCTCATGGTTGAGGCTTCTCTTTATTTTTTTTTCCAGCCAATTATGAAGGAACAAAAGCCATTCTGTTTATTCACACATTTTGAACAAAATGCATTAAAACTATTATGTCAGCATGTTCTATTAAGCTCGGCATTCAGTCGAAAAATACTTTTTCAACCAGATCACATTTATCAAAACATAAAGCCCACTTTAAAACATGGTTTTGCTTGGTCAGCTGTGCTTAGACAAATAATGACAGATTCAGAAACTAAATAACTAGTGAGGGAAATCAGAAAAAGCAACTGATGAATTATATGCAGAACAATGGATTTGCTTCCAATCTATACCACGTCTGCGCTAAAAACAAAATCAAAACGTGCCTTAAATCCTCCTCTTCACCTTTATAATGCTGCCTTATCTGCCTAGTTTGCAAAATTGTTTTTTTCCCTATATTTTCACCTACCAACTTTTTTCTCTCTTTTACTAGAAAGCAAGTAAAAAGGTTCAAATATCAAACCGAGAACGCGTGCAGCTTTTCTAGAATTGTCTGTACTTTCTCTAATAATCAAGAACTACGACCCAAAGGCTAACATTAGATATATTCACACATACCCCATTTCATTTATTTTGGAAAAGGGAATGCTGTTGCTTTTATTTAGGAAAAGATAAGTGTATATGTTTTCTAAAAAAAAACCCAAACTAAGTTTTCTTTCCCCCTCCCCACTTTAATTCCTGCAAAAATTTCTCCCCAAGAGAATACCTGAAAGGACTTCGTTTTCCCCCAAATTAAATCTCATACCCTTTTAATTTCCCAATGTTCGAAATAAAAATAATTTTTAAAAAAGATTCCAAGATACTTCTTAATAACAACCGACCCACATTCTAGGTTTGATAGAAACCAGGGAGCATTCTCCCCAGCTTCAACCCTGGTTCAAAAATAACTTTCAAAGTTTACAGATGCTTCTTGGGTGAAATTTGCATAGAAGGCGGTTTAGGGCCTTGGGAATGGTGTAATGCATTATAGCTTAAAGTAACTCTCTCTCTCTCCTCCCCCTGCCTTTTTTTTTTAAAAAAAAAAGCCTGGGGAGGGAGACCTTTTTTAAAAAAAATCTTAGCAACTGGAGACATAGTTATCCCAAACAATGGAGCCTCGTCACCTGACAAGTGAGATTTCCATCTTGTCGCGTCTCTTTTGATAGAAAAGTTTAAACGAATTTCCATCCCCACAATTGGAACAGAAAACGCAGCGATTTGTCCAACCCCAAGCAAAATAATAAGATAGGTAGGACTACAACAATCCTGTTCTCTCTCTCTCTCTCTCTCTTTAAAAAAATAAAATAAAAACAAAACCCTGCAAATTATCCAAGAGACTTTATGCTGGCAAAGGCCTCTATTCCCCAAATAAGCTGCAGGATTTTTCCAATCTGTTGGTCTCTCTTAAAAATGGCGAGAATTCTGCTGCCAACTCCAAAAAAAACCAAACGAAAAAAAACCAACTATTTTGGTATTGCTCTCCCTTGGAAACGAGGGGGTTCTGCCTGACTTTGGAGACAGAAGGCCCCGACCACAGAAACGCAAATATAAAATTATCTCGCACCATTTCGGAAAAGGAATAATAAACGCCCCCATCAAGGTGTTTTGAGGTAGGTCTTTAAAAGTTTCCAAGCTTCCTGAATAACAGCTTTGGAAGTTCATTCCTCCACATTACTAGAATAGATATTTTTTATATATATATATTCGCCGAGAGAGAGAAAAAAACAAAGTTAGGGTTTAGGCCAGGCGCCCTCTCTTTTCTAATGTACACAAACGCACACAAAACACACCCCTTCGAACCGAACCTTCACAATTCCCACTTGGCACTTCTCTGTTTGACATGAAATCAGATTTCAATATGGTCTAAGATATTGTGAAGGGGACTTTTCCTAAGTTTCGATATGCTCTTGTCATTGTTTGTATTAAAAACAGGAACAGGAGTTGGGGCATGGATTTGATATATACATACATACACACGTAAAGGAGGTGGGGCATGGATTTGATATATACATACATATACACGTATGTATGTACATACATACATACATACATACATGCATACATACATACATACGTACGTACATACAGATATCCATGCCCCACGTCCTTTACGTGCGTGTATACCATGTTTTCCCGAAAATAAGACAGGGTCTTATTTTTGTCACCCCCGAAATAAGGACTTGACCTTATTTTCGGGGAGTTCTTATTATTTTTGAGGTGCAGGAGTCGGTGAGCGTTGTCACCTCGAGGATGCTGCTGTGTTGCAATATTTTCAGGGAGGGCTTATTTTAGCGCATGTGCCCAAAAGCCCGATTGGGCTTATTATCCAGGGAGGTCTTATTTTCAGGGAAATGGGGTACATACATACGTATAAACATACATACACATATATAAACATACATACATGCATACATATCCATGCTCCAAATCGTGTGTATGTGTATACATAGATTATATATTTATTTATTTATATATATATATATATATATATATATATATATATATATATATATATATATATATATATATATATATATATATATATATATATATACATACATACATACATACATACATACATACATACATACACACACACATACATACATTACACTACACACACACAAACATATATGTGTGTGTATTTGTGTGTGTGTGTATATGTAATGTATATGTATAATATATAATATATATTATATATATTATATATAATATAATATATAAGATATAAGATATATATAATATAATATATAAGATATAAGATATATATATAATATAATATATTATATAATATATAATATATTATATAATATATAATATATTATATAATATATTATATATTATATAATATATTATATAATATATTATATTATATATATGTATTATATTATATATATATGTATTATATATGTATTCTTTTTTAAACTCTCTCAGAAAAAGTTGGTTCTACTGGAGAATGAATATGCTAAGACTATGGTCCATTAACAAAAATAACAATAAATGCATTTCGTTTGCAAAACGAAGTAACAGGCCAAGCCAGCAATTCGTTTTCTAAAAAAAAAACGAGAAAGAATGGATCCATTCTTCAGAAGGAAGGGGAGAAAAATGAACACTAGGTGGTGGGGTTCACTTGCAACAGTTTTTCTCTCTCTCCACCCCCCCCCCTTTCAAACTCAGAAGAGTTTCACCATGGCAGGCCACCAAATAAATCGGGGGTGGGTGGGTGGGCCAAGGGCCGGTAAGATAGACCTAATATCTCAACTTCAGCTCCGTAAACATTGGCGAAGGGGCAAGAAACCAGATCCTGCTCATCTGCTGGTGAAGGAAAGGTGCAAAAAAAAAAACAACGGCAATCCACCCCGCCATGAAGCGGCTACAATTGCCTGTCAATCTTCTCTTTGGGGGTCCGATATCCAGAGGCGTAACAAGGGAATAAGAGTTAGTCCAAGAAGCAGAGCTGATAAGGCCGAAGCTAAAATCAACTGCCTACTTCCTGCTAAGTGACTGGGAAAAGTCTATTTTGGAGGTCACCAGCTGAGAGATTGAAGCGCGCATTGTGATCTGAACTTTGTCACCTTTGGCTGGGAAGGAAGCTGACAAAGGTTAAAACATCTGAACTCTTCACTTCTCCCGAGCTCCAGTTGGTCGAGTTTGCCTTGGCAAGTTTTCCCACCCACCCCCGTTTTCCCTCAACCCAGCCCAGAGTTCCAGAATCCAAGTGGTGGTTTCTACCAAAGCTTTCACGCCTTAGAAGAAGACTTGCAAAAGATAAAAGCCAAATTTGACCAATCCCTCCAGATTGGTGACTGGCACTTTTTCCCTTGTTTTCTTTCTTTCTTTCTTTCTTTCTTTCTTTCTTTCTTTCTTTCTTTCTTTCTTTCTTTCTTTCCTTCCTTCTTTCTCTCTCTCTCTCTTTCTCTCTCTCTCTCCCCCTTTTTCATTCCCACCATCTCCCCCGATTCCCATTTGCTTCTTCCTTTTCTCCTTCTTTAGTCGGTCGGATTTGTGGCTCTGATAAAACACTGACGTTGTTTTTTTTTTACTTTTCCTACACGTACAGGACACTTTTTAACCCTTTTTTGAAGGAACTTATCAAACAAAACAGCCAGAAGTGTAAATATAGTGGAAGGGGTGTGTATGCGTGGAGGAACCAGGGGAGGGAAGCTAGAGAAAGAGGATCTGTTTGCGAGAACAGTCCCTTTTGAGATAATCGCCCCCCCGAAAATTAAATGAAGTTTGCAGAGGACAAACCACGGCAAACAATAAGGGATGTTTGGATGTGTTGAGAATGTCAAGTACTTTTTTTTCCCCACGCACACAACTTTTTAACTGAAACGGAGACAAGTTTTCCGCATTGAAAAATGTTCTATTTTTTTTTTTAAAGCCCAGTTGTTTAAAAATGATTTGTTACCTCTAGGTAGAAGCACAAAGGGCCCTTAAACAAGTTAATCCTGCCATATTCAAACCAAGTTGCTTTAGATGCCTCTGACGGAAGAATGGAAAATGTCAACTAATTGCAGCAACCATCTTTGGAAGAATATATCATCATAACAAGAACTACAACAAAGCTTTTTTAAAATATATATATATATATATATATATATATATATATATATATATATATATATATATATATATATATATATATATATATATATATATATATATATATATATATATATATATATATATATATATATATATATATATATATATATATATATTATAAAGCCCACACTGAAAGTAGAATTGTAACTTGGGCAATTCTCGCACAGATAAAATATGGAGGTATTAAAATATGAAATCATAACCATTTCTAATATTTTGCCTAGAGCCAGAGGGAATTCTTTCCATCTCATGCTCTCCAGATATCTGTGCTTTCTCCCACGCTTGTAGAATAATTCTGCAAGGAAACGTATTTTTGCAGCAGACCCTTTTAAAAGAACTGCAGGGAAAAAAGCAAAGCACAGCTCAAAAAGGAAGCTGGAGTCCCAATAAGTTGGAGAATTGCTCTAGGAGTCTGCATTTTTGACTCATGGTAAGTTCGAATCGGGGTTTCCTCCCAGGAAAGTAATTATGAAATAATAACCTTAATATATATTTTTTAAAAGCAACAGAGCAGAATTCTCTATTGCCATTGGCAAAGTCTAACTTGTTGAATATACTTTCAAATTTCAACTTCTCCTCTACCCCCCAAAGACATTACTAAATAAAAAAAAAATAGGAAGAAAAAGATCAAATCGAACTGCCATTATAGTTCAACTGAGCAATAACATTTAATTCAAACTAGTGGGGGAAAAAAAAAAACAATCGAGCAAGACAATGCAGGCCAAAAACTTTCAAACACCTGATTCGCAATGGAGATTGTGAACAAAATCCCAAAACATCAAATGAAGAGACCGTTCTGTTTGTAATAAATAATATATTGGGTTGTGTTTTTGTTTTTTTTACAGCCATCAAGGTTAGCTTTTTAATTACCCCCCTCCTAATCTCACTTTGATACTGTGACTGTCGGGGACACACAGTTTCCAAAAATGCATGTTCCTGAAAAATAGATCAAATGCGAAGGCAAATTGCCTTGACAGATGGCGTTCACCAAAGTTCGTCCACTGTATACTATTATTACAATCCTGTTAACACTATTACAAAGCATTGCCTGCAGGCAACTTTGTCGAACTATGTAAGGCAGTAGTAACCTAGATGTACTGCTGGCAGTGGAGTTATTGGGAGAGGAAGAAAAGAGGGGGAAACATTTCTGCAACTCATTGCTCTTTCAAGAGAGAAGGAAGAGAGGGAGGGAGGAAGATGGGAAGGAAGGATTATTTAACTGGAACAAGTCAGCAACTAAGAAAACTGAATTGTCGTTTTCCTCCATATTAATGCCTTTTGATTAAAACTGATTTTTTTTCCCCCTCCAGCACATCACTGAACAGGAAAAGCCTGGAGAGATAAAAAATTACTTTTTTCTTCACAGCAAACCTGGATCCAGAGATTAAACTATAAAGTGGGGGGGGGATATGGCTAACAAACTGAAGATCTTGGCAAGGCCTAAACAGAAGCAGCAAAAAGAAAGGAAAAAAAAGAAAAAGAAAGAGAAAGAGAAAGAGAGAGAAAAAGAGAGAGAGAGAGAGAAAGGAAAGAAATAAAGAGAGAGAGAGAAAAGGAAAGAAAATAAGAGAGAGAAAGAAAGAGAGGAGGGAGAGAGAGAAAGAAAGAGAAAGAAAGAAAGAGAAAGAAAGAAAGAAAGAAAGAAAGAAAGAAAGAAAGAAAGAAAGAAAGAAAGAAGTCTTTAGAAATTCAGGATGGAAAGGGGATGCGACCAAGATCTTCCTCAAAAGAAGAGGTTTGACTCAGTTTGAAGATCACAGAATTCTTTTGTTACAAGTCCTTTTGGAGAAACCAGCCCTCCACAAAGGAACAGGACTTCAAGTATTCTACTGAAATTTATACCTGGGCTTAGAGACAAACACAGTAATGAACACAGAGAAGAAATCTTCTAGCCCACTCTTCAAAAAAAAAGTGCTCAAAAATGTCTCCCAATGTCTGCCAAGGATTTGAGAAGTTGCAGAAAATAACTGTCATTTTATTTAAAAAAGAAGAAGAAGAAGAAAATTGGAGGAAAAAATTGAAACAAGACTTGATCATTTAAAAAAAAAATAGTATTTTTTTCCCTTGAAGGAAAAAAAACCCCTGATTTTTCTCCTTTGCATCTTTGAGTGGCTGAGTTAGTTCTCAAACTTTTTCAAGCCTCTTGAACCTCATGAAAAGAATAAAGAGGGAGGGAGGGAGGGATACAGTGGAGGGGCAGTGTGTGAGAGAAGTTAGGAACACACACACACAAACACACACACACACACACACACACACACACACACCCCTTATCCTTCTGGCTGGCTAGGATGCTGAAAACGTTGGGTGCAGGGGGAAGCTTGTTTTCCAACAATGTTTCTGTGGGTGTTAGTTTGTTTGTTTGTGAGTGCGAAATGTTAAAGGGCACTGTGGAGGACAGAGCTTTGGGGCACAAATCTATAAATATATATATTTTTCAGACAGTGGAAGGAATATTTTCCCCTTACAAAAGAGGCCCAAGTGTGTTGTGTATGTACATTTGTATGCATATGTGTGGTTAGAGATAGATAGATAGATAGATAGATAGATAGATAGATAGATAGATAGATAGATAGAAAGAGAAAATAGATAGATAGATGATAGAAAGAAAGATAGATAGATAGATAGAGATAAATAGATATAGATAGATAGATAGATAGATAGATAGATAGATGAGAGAGAGAGAGAGAGAGAGAGAGAGAGAGAGAGAGAGAGAGAGAGAGAGAGAGAGAGAGAGAGAGAGAGAGATGTAAAGATATAGATATAAAGATACAGATATAAATAGGAAGAACTGCATTTCTCCAAATATATTAGCACAAATACTAGTAAGTTTTAAAGTCACATTTCTTTCTCCCAGTGGCCTGGGGAGAGACTTTCTTCTACACATCCCAAACAAGAGAAATTGTCATTTCCACTCAGGCCTCTCTCTCTCTCCCTCTCCCTCCCTCCCTCCCCCCTCTCTCTCCCCTCTCTCTCTTCACCTCCCACCCTCAACTGCTAATCCCAGTTTAAACACAATTTAACCTTTGTATGTGTGCCTAAGCAGATCCAACCCGCCAGCACCTTAAAAACTCGCAGGCATTTCCTAGATACCGCTAGAAGCGACAGCGACCGCGACCGCGGAAGAAAGTTTTTTTGTTTTTTAAATAAAATAAAATAAATTTAAAAGAGGTCTGCAGAGAAAGGGAAAGAGAGAAGATCCCACGCAACCACTTCCAAGCGTGGCCCGGAGATCCACCCGATTCCGTTTCTCCTCCAAGCGCAGGGGAAAAAAAAGTGTTTCGGAAAAGCCGGGTTTTGTATTTTGACATCTCTTTTCTACCTTGAGACTTCCCAAGGAGCCGAAACAAGTTGGAGTTCGCTACCACCCCCACGGTCACCTCCAATCTTCTTTATTAACCCTACCAAGTTTATTCGCACCCTTAATCAACGACGGAGGTAGATTAGCAGAACCCACCAACAAACGGAGAAAGCCACAAAGAAACGGACGGTCAATTTAGGAGCCAACGAGATCGCCTCTTTTTTCCCCTTTTCTTTCTTTCTTTCCTTTCTCCGGAGTAAAATAATCTGGTCAGATTCTCCGAGCCGCTGGTGAAATCGGCGTGGATAGAGAAAAAGAAGGAGAAGGAGAAAGAGAAGGAAGAATAGAAAGAGAAGGAAGAGGAGAAAGAGAAAGAGAAAGAGAAGGAGAAGGAGAAAAAGAAGGAGGAGGAGAAGGAGAAGGGAAGAAGAAGAAGAAGAAGAAGAAGAAGAAGAAGAAGAAGAAGAAGAAGAAGAAGAAGAAGAAGAAGAAGAAGAAAGTCTCAATTCCAGCTTCTCCTCTTTTCTGCTCTATTTATTCCCCCACCGACCCACTCAGACCCATCACTCAGAAATAAGCCTCTTTTCACCCGTTTAGCCTCCTGCCCCGCTTCGCTCCCTTCCCACTTTCCATCCACGCGCGATCCGATGCCGACGCACTTCGGCACCCGAGAAAAGTTTTTTTTAAAAGCGGGGGAGGGAAAAAAGACGATCTGCGACGGGGGATCCACGTCGCCACTCCCCAACTCTCGTGGAGCAGGGGCAGGTTGCCAGCAAACCAAGCCACCTTTACTCTGCGTGCCCTCCCCCCCCCCCAAAACCTCCTCGGTATTCCTCGCGCAACTTTCTCCGGAGCTCAGATTCCCACGACTGCCGGGGGCCCGCCAAGCGCATCTGGGGTCCCTTCTTTTTTTTTTTCCTCAGAACAGACTCCAAAGCCGGGCGAAGATTGCGCGCAAGTTTGGGAGAGAAAGAGAAAGGGTAGAGGGAGAAGAAGGAGAGAGAAAGGAAGAGGGAGGGAGAGAAAGAAAAAGAGAGGGGGGGATGATGGCAGTGGGAAGGAGGAGAGCTGGCCGGCTGGGAAAACTTTCCGACAGACGAGCGAGGATTGCGCGCAAGTTGGAGAGAGAAAGAGAGAGGAGAGAGGAAAGGATGGAGAGAGAGGGGGGAGGGAGGGAAGGAGAGGGGGAGAGAGAGAGAGAGATGGCCTGCTAGGAAACTTTCCGGCGCCGGTGGATGCCACGCAAAGCCAGCAAAAGCCGGCCAACGGATCGCACTCACCCATCTGCGCCGGGAGGAAGCCGAAAAGCCGCGCTTCGTCTTTCCCTCCTCTCTTTTTTAAATAACGAAATAGATTTTACGTGCCGCAGCCGGGAGGGGGAAAAAAAAAACGTGGGTGGGTGGCTGCGTGTGTGTGTTTGTGTTTTTCCCTCCCTTTCTCCTCGCTAAAATCGAAGGGGACTCGGGATCGCTCCGGCGCAGCCTTTGCTACCAGGGGCCGCTTTTTTTTTGCGGGGGGTGGAGGGGGGAAGGAGGGAAGGCAGGCCAAGTGGGGGGTGGGTGGGGGGTAGATTTGGGAAGAAAGCTCTCGTTTTTTTTCGAGAGTCAGGCCCGCACCGCTTCTGTCCCCGCAAAGAAAGAAAGAAAAATATCCTGGGGGTGACGGTGGTGGTGGTGGGTTTCTAGAGGATCAGCCACCTCCCCCCCAAACCTGGATCCTGCAGCGCCTTTTCCCTAAGGGCTTCTCCCCCCCCCCTGCTGCCCTCCCCAAGCTCGGCCGCGCGGTGGTAGGTCCGTGTGTTAGAGGGGGGAAGCAGCATGGGGAATGGTGAGAGACCCGGCTCTCGGCTTGGCAGATCGGCAAAAGGATCCAGTCAGAGCAAGGTTGGTGGGGTGGGGGCTGGTGGGGAGAAGCAGGAGGGTGGGGGGGGGGGCAAAGAAAGAAAGAGACAGAGAGAGAGGGAGAGGAGAGAGCCCAGATCTCTCCCAATCTAGCCGGGAAAGGACCGCGCGTGGAGAAGGCACCAAACCTTTCCCAGTGGAAACAATTTCGTGCGGGGTCCCCTTCACTTTCTCACCCACCCAGGAGGGGGGAAAAAAAGAATCGTTTTATTTTCCTCCCTGTTTTGCTGTCCGCCCCCCCCTCCCTGACCCCCCCCTCCCCGGGGTCGTCTTTCCATCCTTTCTCCTAAGCCCCCTCCCCCGATTTAGGTAAGTTTCTTTTGCACTTTCTTTGGGCAAATTCAGAGCGAATTGTTATTTGGGGAGGGGGCGGTTGAAGAGGGGGGGGAAGCTTGACGCAGGCTTCTGGGAAGTAAGGCAGATCGCCCACCGGAGATCCTCGGGGAGGGGGGGGACAATGTCTTGGGCAGGACCCCCCAATCCATCTCCCCAAAATTTCCCCCCTAGGCAACCAGACAGGTCTCTCTCTCTCTCTCTCTCTCTCCCTACCTCTCTTTCTTTCTGGCCTCCTCCCCCAAAGAGAGGGACCCCCCCACGCCCCCCTCCCCTCCCCGATCCAAGCCCCCTCACCGTTGCGTGGAGCTTGCGAGGCCAGCTCGGGGTCGGATTGGAAATGCTGCGGCTTCGCCTGTTTCCTCCGCGACATGCTGGCTCAAACATCAGCTGGGGCCGAATAAAAAATTACGAAAAAAAAATCTTCTCAAAATTACGGAAATCCAGCCTGCCCCCCCCTTTCCCTCTCCTCCTCCTCCTCCTCCTCTTAGCTCTTCCCCTCCCTCCTCCTCCTCCTCCTCCTCCTCCAGCTAGCCCGATCCTCCGCGCACCGCGCATGTGTCCTGCGATAATTGTGATTATCAATAATGCACCGCGATTAATCATACAGGGGACGCTTTGAAAAGGCGATTGGCACCGGGCCAAGCCTCTATTCAAACCCGCTTGCCTTAATCAATTAGCCGCGGATTGGGCGGAGACCCTTGTCGCTCCCAGGCGGCCGCCCAATCAGGCGACCCAGGTCGCAGGACCATCGCCCGCCTCCCTCCCTCCCTCCCTTCCAGAAAAGCTTGTTTGGATACAGTTGTGTGTTTCGGGGGTTTATTTATTTATTTTTTAAAACCTTCTTAGCAACTCGCCGGGCCTGTTACTATAGGAATGCGCTGCAAGGGACCCCCTCCCTCCCCGTCACCAACTTTTGGGGTCCTTGTTTGGGTGAGGGAGGGGGGGAAGGGGAGAGGAGGGGGGGAAGTTGCTTCCCCCCCTCTCTTCCTCTAGTTTCTTTGCAGCTGGAGTTTTGTTTGGTTTTGTTTTGAAGTTTGTTCTGGAGCGAATCGAATGCGAAGCGCTGTTTTTTTTTGGGGGGGGGAGAGGTAGGATGCAAGAAGATGGGACGAGCGCGGGTTTCGAACCGAGAGCCCCGTTTTGCAACCCCCGGGCCTGGGGGAGGAAGAGGAGGAGGTGGAGGGGTGGGGGAGAGCCCGTCCATCTACCCCCCTCTTTGCTTGCCAAAGGGACCCCCGGAGACTTCAAGGACTTGGCTTCCTTAGGAAGCCGGGCTGGGTCCCAAGGTGGGATCGCGGGATCTGGCCACAAGGATGCTCCCCTGGATCCTCTCGCTGGGTGGAGTAGATGCCTTGCACCCCAGCTCTTCCACCCCTCCCACTAGATCTGAGGGAGGGGGGAGAAGATCTGCTCGGGGCGGAGGGAGGGGAGGGAGGGGTCCTCAAACGGCAAGAAGGGGGTGTGAGAGTGGGGGGGGCAGCTTCTGAACCTCCAAACGTCGGCTGAGACTGGACTTTTTTGGGGGGGAGGAAAAAGGGGGGGGGATGGAGGGACGGATCCTTCTCCAGCTGCAAGGAGGGGGGTGAGAGAAGGGGGAAAAGTGGGGGGGCAGCTTCTGAATCTCCAAACTTGGGCTGGGACTGGATTTTTTTTGGGGGGAGGGAGGTAAAAAAGGCCCCCATTCTTCGAAGGAGGAAAAACTCGTCCCTCTGCCTGCCTCTCTCTCCTTCCTTCCTTCTCTCCCACCAAGAGACCCCACGCTGGGGGGGGGATAGGAGATCCGCGGCTGTCACTCGCAAACTTTCCCAGCTTCCCCCCCCCTCCCTGCCCGTCTCTCACTTTTCGCGACCAGCCGTGACTGCCACGGCAGGCTCCACGCGCACCAACCGCCTTGCACGCGGGCTAGCCGTGCAAAGCATCTGCGCGCCGATTAGGGGCTGCCCAGGGCTGGGGGGGGGGGAAGCAGCAGACCCTGGGGAGGGGGAGTTTCCCTCTACTGCCCCCCCTCCCCATTTCCAGGGTTAAGCAAGCCAGACCTTGGAAATATACCCCCCTCC
The DNA here is from genome assembly GCF_051295495.1 of Thamnophis sirtalis. Lineage (NCBI taxonomy): Eukaryota > Metazoa > Chordata > Lepidosauria > Squamata > Natricidae > Thamnophis > Thamnophis sirtalis. The sequence goes on from NW_028261394.1 coordinate 43,396,002, forward strand.
CCGGTTTTTTTCCCTTCCCCCTCCTTCCGTCCTTCCTTCCTGCCTCTCCATCCATCCATCATGGAGCTGGGGGGGGGCTCTCAAAATAGGAAGCCCCTCCCTCCTCCCTTTCTCCCCCCCCCCACGTCTCCTCTCCCCGGGACAATTCTTGCAAACTTTTCTTGTTCCTTTTTTTTCACTACCTTCTTCGCCCCCCGAGCGAGCCGGGGAGGGGCGGGCTTTCTCCCAGGCAGACGCGGCTCCGGTTGGCTGCGGGGGGAATCAGTCTCTCTCCGAGGAGGGGGGGGTGGCGGAAACGAGCGAGCTGGTCTCCTGGGCCGAATCCCGGGGACAGGGAGGCGGGGCCTGGGGCGTGTGGGCGGAGTCTGGAGGGAGAGGCGACAACAGCCGCGTTCAGGCGACCCTTTTCATTCGGGCCCTTGCGCGGTCCTTCCTTTTGCTCTTTTCCACTCTTTCTTTTCACTTTTTACTTTTACGCTCTTTCTGTTATTGTGCGTTTCTTTTTTTCTTTCTTTCTCCTTTCCAGCCTTTTTCTACCATCCTTCTGTCTTCTTCCTTTCCTCCCTCTCTCCTTTCCTTCCTTCCCTCCCATCTCCTTTCTTCCTTCTCCTCTCCTTTCTTCCTTCTCCTCTCCCTTCCTCCCTTCCCCTCTCCCTTCCTTCCCCTCTCCTTCCTTCCTTCCACTCTCCCTTTCTTTCCTCCCATCTCCTTCCTTCCTTCCCTTCTCCCTTCCTTCCCATCTCTTTCCTTCCCTTCTCCCTTCCTTCCCATCTTCTTCCTTCCTTCTCCTCTCCCTTTCTTCCCATTTTCTTCCTTCCTTCCCATCTCTTTTCCTTTCTTCTTTCCACCTTCCTTCCTTCTCACCCCCTTCCTATTCTGTTTCATTTCCTCCTTTCTTCCTGTTTTCGTTTCCCCTTTCTTTCCTGACTCCTCCATTCCTTCTTTCATTCGTTTCTTCCTTTTTCCTTCTTTTAGTCTTTATGCACTTCTTTGATTTACTATTTTCTTCCCCCTTTCTTTCCTTAATCAATAAATATCTTTCCTTCCTTCCTTCCTTCCTTCCTTCCTTCCTTCCTTCCTTCCTTCCTTCCTTCCTTCCTTCCTCTCCATTTCTCCCTCACCGAGAAAGTTTGCCGTCCCGGTCCATGCAAACGTTTCCCTCCTTCCTTTCAACTTTTCCTCCGCATCTTCCCGTCTTCCTCTCCGGGCCCGTTTTCATTTCGTCATCCGGGCTTGGCTTTCCCACCCCCCCTCCCGGTCCAAATGAACGCAGTCGGGCCGGGGAACGATGTGCGTTTGCCGCGTTCGTCCCCTCTGCTTGGGGAGAGGGGGGGTCAGATGATATTCCGCCTGGAGAAGCCCAGCGCCCCTCCCATTCTTTGCACCTCTGCCCCCCCCTCCCTCCCTTCCGGCGGCCGCGATCCACTCTGCTGAAAGCTGATTTGTCATCTCTGCCCCCCTCCCTCCCCCTTTCCCCCTAAAATTGGGGTGGCATTTCTGGAATGGAAGCGTGAATCCTGGGGTTCTGATTTATAGCCAAAATCGCCTCTTCGCCATCCCGCAGAGGGCTTATTCCGAAACCGCTCCCTTCCTCCTAGGCTGACAGCTTGGCCCGCGGAAGGAACTGGGCTGTCCGCATGATCTTTTGGGGTGCCTCTCCTCTGGCGGGGAAGGTGCGCGTGGTTTCCCAAATTCAAGGCCTCCGGATCCGCAAAAAAGCGAACCCCAGCGCCTTCGGAACCTGGACCTGGGCGCCTAGTGGGAAGTTCTGCAGGGACCTTTTTCTAGAGAAATGGAGACGGAAGAGATTTTTTTTTGGGGGGGGGGGGGTTGCAAGGATAGATGCCTGCCCGCCAGGAACAGAGAGATGGTCCCGCTTGGCGCACAGGGGGGGGGGGGAGAGCAGTGGCCCCTTAGCTTTCCCAACCATCTCCGCAAAAGGGCCAAACTTTTATGTTCGCCTCGCGGGTGGATTTGGGGGGGTACCCTCCGTCCGGATAGTAAGAGCTCAGGGAGGGGAGGGTCGCACAGGAAAAAAAATGCAATGAAACTCCCCCCTTTTAACGTGGGAACTGTTAAAACCTGGCTGGGGGAGAGAAGGAGCGGAGACGCGCCAATCTGAAACATTTTTCCCGACTTCTTCTAAGGGCACAATTCCCCTTTGTTTTGTAACAGGGCCGACCCCTCCACTCCATCCCTCCCACCCGAAACGTGCGAATCTATGTCATTCACTCGTGTATTCCGGTCCTGTGAAATCAGCGGCCCTACTTGCGTTTAGCAGGTCGGTTCCAAAGACATCGCCGCGTTAGGGCACAGCGCGCGGATTCCACTGGAGTTTTATAATCCGGTTTTAGGAAAACGGTGGGGTTATTTTTTTTTGTGTGTGTGTGGGCCTTGAATAAGTTGTGGGAACAAGGCCCGTCTTGTTAGTTCTTTGATTCAGGGGGTTAGGCCGAAGTCCAAAACTCGGGGTCGCTACGCCTGTTCCATAATCATCTCGAGAGACTTTTGCGCGAACCAGTCAACGAACAAACGGATTGACAAGCAAGGGCGCGGCGTTCCCACGTGCGTCACGGCAGAAGGGAAACCGGGTTTAAACAAACCATCCTTCTCTTTTCCGCCTCTTTCTAAGCGTCGGTGACAGAAGCGGCTGGTTTCCCCCGGGTGTCACGTTGCGCATTGTTCTGTTGCAAAGGGGGGGGGGGCGATTCATTTCCATTTCAAATGATCCGGTACAAAAGATACACACACATACACACTCACACACACAACAAACAGCCAGCTGCGAAATTTTGGCCCCGCTTTCTCCACGCTTTTTTTTGGGGAAAGTTGTTCGTTACAAGTCGCGAATTTGCGAAATTCTGCCAAGGTGGATTCAGAGGCAGAACCGTTGTGTAATTTTTTTTTTTTTACACAAGATTGTAGAGGGGTTTTTTTTTCCCCTCCCGGGAACACACGGAAATAACCTTCTAAGAGATCCACACGTGTGTGTGTGTGTATGCGACTTCAACCCTGGCACGAAATGGGCAAATTCTGCGAAAATGGGGCAAAGGCGAACCTCGCGCGGAAATGTCCTTCTGTGAAGTTTCTGTGTTGCCTTAAACACAAATAGATGGGTATACGTACACTGAATGTGTACACACACGCACAACAGCACATACACAACACACACAACTAAAACCAGCGGGACCGAACGGAAACGGGCCAAAGGCGAAACTTCGTCTCAGAATATCCGCATTCCCTCTGAGGCCTGCGAAACAGGCGAAACCCACCCTCCGTTTTTTGCGTAGTTGTTGTAACACAACACCCCCACTACCACCAACGGAGGTCACGGCGTCCGCACGTTGGGCGCCCATTGACCCAACACGCGTCTAAATTTTGCGGGCTTTTGTTGCAAAGGCGGCGAAAAGCGGGGGGGCGACCCATCAATTCTTAGAAGAGAAGTTGCGGGGCTGGGTAGTTGCGCGTGTCCAGTTGAACATTCGCACGCGGGGGCAGACACGCAAGCGGGCCCACGCGCTTCCCCGCCTCTAACCTTTGTTGCGCCCTTTTGACAGGAAGCGAGTTTTGACCCGAAGGCGAAACGGAGGCCGCCTTTGGGGTCAGAGGTTTTGAAAAACGACGGTAATCACCCGGATTCCCGATGCGATTATTTTCGCGCTGAATATTTAACGACAGCCTTCGGCAGAGGCGGATCGAAGGGGAAGGGGCTGTTTGGAGCCCCCTTCCCCCCCTTGTGGTTCTCTCCCCTGCTCGGAAACTTTGCGGGGGTTTTTGTTCGAATGACAACCGGGGGAGAGGCGAGGACATAGACGGATGCGCCAAGGGCGCAGTTCGCTCCTACACCCATCGATCCGTTTCCTTCTCTTTTCGTTGGGACTGTTGCGCGCGATCACTATAACGCGGCCACCTCCTCTGGAGAGGAAAGTCTCCCCACCGGCTGCGCGCTTGAAATCACCCACAGGATCGCCGCGCTTAGGGATCGCTACCTAAAAGCGACTAAAAAAAAGGGAACCGGTAACGACCTGGGGTGGATCCCGCAGTAGCCCAGTGCGAGTGGGGGGGGAGTCGAGCGGTGCCCCCTGGCCCCTCCGGTTTGGAAGGGGCGAAGGCAAAAGGCGGCGGGGGCGCTCGCCATCCAAGCTTTTCTCCTTGGGAGAGAAAAACTTTTTTAAAAAATTCCGCGCGACTTATTTCCCATAGCCTCGCCAGGCGAGGGAGGGTTTGTTTATTTCCTGCCGTTCGGCCCACCTCCACCCAGATGGGGGAAGTGGGGGGGGAGGGTGCAGCTTTCCTAGAACCGACACACCCCCACCCCACCCCCGCTTTGGCTCGTCCCCTGTTCCTGGGAACCCTTCCACTAAACGTCACAGCCTTGGAAGGGAACTTTCCAAGGGCGCAAAATATCCTGGTTCCCTGTCCACCGCTAAGTCTCTCCCCCCACCTTGCTAGTTTCTCAACGCCCCCTCCCCTTCCCCTACGGGGCAGTGGGGGGGGGGGAGAAGCAAAACTGCAAGAGGTTTCTCTTTCCCACTGTAGAGATTCCTGCCTCGCTTGGGGGTGGGGGGAGGATGTTCGGTTCCCCCTTTAAAAGAAAACAAACCCCAAACGGGCTCTGGAGGGGGTAGGGCTCTGCAATGCAAAGCCAAGGCTGGGGGGGGGGGGAGACAAACGCTTGGCGCGGGGAAGGCTGGAAGGGGGAGTGGAGCGTACGGGAAGGAGAGGGGGAAGACTTGGGAAGCCTGGCGGTGCGGGGGGGGGGGGGTTGGCAACTTCGCACTTCCAGCGGGAGAAGGAAAGGCGGGAGATCCAGGCTCGGCGCTGGATGAGCCTGCCGAGATGCCGCTTGCCGAGAGTCACAACTTTCCTTTTCTTTCCCTTTGCCTTCCCCTTCTCCTTCTTCCTTTCCTTTCTTTTCCTTTCTCCTTTTTTCCTTTCTCCTTTCTTTTCCTTTCCTTTCCATTCCTTTCCTTTGCTTTCCTTTCTTTTCCTTTCTCTTTCTTTCGTTTCCTTTCTCTTTCCTTTCGTTTCCTTTCCCTTTCCACTCCCCTGCTCCTTCTCCCTTTTTTTCTTTTTTCTTTTCTTTTCCTTTCTCCTTCTTCCTTTCCTTTCCCTTTTCCTTCTCTTCCCCTTCTTCCTTCCTTTTCTTTTCTCCTTTTTTCTCCTTTCTTTTCTTTTCCTTTCCATTCCTTTCCTTTCTCCTTCCTTTTGTTTCCTTTCCCTTTCCACTCCCCTCTCCTTCTCTCTTCCTTTTCTTTTCTTTTTTCTTTCCTTTCCTTTCTCCTTCTTCCATTCTTTTCCATTTTTCTTTCTTTCCTTTCTCCTTCCCTTTCTCCTTTCCTTTCTCTTTCCTTCTCTTTCCTTTCCTTTCCTTTCCATTCCTTTCCTTTCCTTTCTTTTCCTTTCTCTTCCTTTCATTTTATTTCCCTTCCCACTCCCCTTCCCGGTCTCCCTTTCTTTTCTTTTTTCTTTTCCTTTCCTTTTTCCTCTTCCTTTCTTTACTTTTCGCCTTTTGTTTCTTTCCTTTCTCCTTCCTTTCGTTTCCTTTCTCTCCTTCCCTTCTCTTCTGCATCCATTTATTTCCTTCCCCCCTTTCCTTGAAAAATCAAATTAACCCCTACAGCCTCCTCTGATCCAAACAGGCCACATTATACAAAACAACCAACGGGGGGGGGGGGGGGGTCGGGGAAAGGCGAATAAAATTTTCGCTGGGCGGTGCATTGATTCATTTACTCATTCGGGACAAAACGCCACGCTCTCTACAAAGCGTTAAGCAAACTTTCCACAGACAAATCCCTATGGAGATTCTCAGCTATCCGTCATAGTTGGCCCTAAGGTGTTTCTTTCCCTCCCGCCCCCCCCCCCCCCGCCAAAAAAGGCAACTGGACTTAAGAAGAATGTCCACTTGCCTTTTGGAGGAGCGGGGGGGGGGGACACTTTGAGATCCCATAGTTGATGTCTTCCAATTTCTCTGGATTTCTTTTTTTTTTAGGGGGGGAAGGGTAACTTCACATCTGGCTCACCAACCCGACACCTTTCCATAAATACTCGTGGTGGTGTATATGTCTCTAAATGTACACACGCATTTTCTGCCTGGGGGAGTTAGCTGAACTTTCCCACGCTTGGACTCGCGCGCGCGCGCGCGCACACAAACACAGACACACTCGCGCGCGCGCGTGTAAGTTTGCCACCCCCCTCCTCCCCGCAGCAGCCAATTGGCAGCAAACCCTTTGAAACCCATCCGCGCGAAGCAATCGATCAGTCAAGTCGGCTGGCCGTCCCAGCACGGAACAAAAATGGTTAAAAATCGAGAAACAAAAGCGCCCCTTCCCGCTCTTCCCAAATTCCGAAGTATTTCGTAAAGGCGAGTGTGTGTGTGTGTGTGTGTGTGTGTGTGTGTGTCTACATGTGTACATGTATCTCTGTGTCTGTTTCTATCTATCTATCTATCATCTATCTATCTATCTATCTATCTATCTATCTATCTTTATGTGTGTGTGTGTGTGTGTGTGTATACATGTGTATACATGCGTATATGTGTGTATATGTATATTTATATATATATATATGTGTGTGTGTCTATATCTATCAATTATCTATCTATCTATCTATCTATCTATCTATCTATCTATCTATCTATCTATCTATCTATCTATCTATCTATCTATCTATCTATCCACCATCCATTCCATCCATCCATCCATCCATCCATCCATCCATCCATCCATCCATCCATCCATCCATCCATCTATCTATCTATCTATCTATCTATCTATCTATCTATGCCTGTTTCCTGGCTTGGCCTGATTATCTCCAAATTAAGTTTCTAAGTCTCCAAATCAATTTTTTCCTAGAGTTGTTTTTCTTCTTCTTCTTCTTCTTCTTCTTCTTCTTCTTCTTCTTCTTCTTCTTCTTCTTCTTCTTCTTCTTCTTCTTCTTCTTCTTCTTCCTCTTCCTCTTCCTCTTCCTCTTCCTCTTCCTCTTCCTCTCCTCCTCCTCTTCTCCTTCTTCTAGTTCTTTTCCCCTCAGCCTCCTTATCTTTTTCGAGAGCCTTCATCGCTGCTTTTGAATTTCTCCCACCAAAATCCCGCCATCAAACGGACTTCTTCAACCCTCTTGCGTCCTAGGTACTGAATGCAAGATCTCCCCAAACGAATCCACAGAAACAGGTTAGATCTTCTCCTTCCAAACAACAAACTCCAATTTCCAAATCACCTTGGGCCGCCCTTTCCGCCCCTCCCTCATCGCTAAATGCTCGCCCGCCCTCCCCCTCTTCAAACGATCTAGCGATTCATTTCATTTCAATCCCCCCCCCCCTGAGCTTTTTTTTAAGGGAGGGGGAAATTGGGAAGCCAGAAGCCACCTCTCCTCTATTTCAAACGATTCGTTCTCCTTTTGCCCCGACGGCCCCTTATCGCCGCTCCCCCGTTTTATTTCTAAAATATGCCGCCTTGCCCAACTATTATTAATGACGACCATATTTCGGTTTTTTAGCTTAAGAACTGAATTACAAATGAGCCAGAAGGAATGAGAGATAGTTTAAAAAAATGGAGAGGGGTGAGGAGGAGGGAGGGAGGAAAGAAGGAATGGAAGAAGAAAGGAGAGAAGGAAGGATCAAGAGAAGGAAGAAAAACAATTGAAGGAAAGAGGTAAGGATGGAAGGAACAAACGAAGGAAGGGAAAAAAGAACAAAAGGAAGAAAGTAACAATTGAAAGAAGGAAGGAAGGAACGAAGGAAGAAAGGAACAAATGAAGGAAGGAAAACAAAAGAAGAAATAAAGGAACAATTGAAAGAAAGAAGGAAGGAAGGAAGGAAGGTGGAAAGGAACAAAGGAAGAAGGAAGGAAGGAAGGAAGGAAGGAAGGAAGGAAGGAAGGAAGGAAGGAAGGAAGACTCTCTAATAAAGGAATGAGTGAAAAGTCCCTACTGGGGGCTGTGAAACCTTTAACATTGGGACCTTAAGGTGACATCTTGGGTGCATCCATTCACCGGATTTAAGTAGCCTTAAATATGAGTCACAGCCTTCCAGCCATCACTGTTACATCCATTCTCTGCTTTTCTGCAGTGGTTTCAGTGCAGTTCAATTCAGTGCACACACCCTGCCTGGTTTACATCACTGAATAGCTAGTTTGGAAGTCACTTCTGCTGAATTCAGCACTTGTCTCAGGTGTGTCCATCCGTCCACGGTTGAGTTGGATGATGGCTTTGGCCTCAGCCAAAGGATGCTTATATTCGGCATGCTTTAAGCAAAGGTTTGGACCAGGCAACCTGGTCAGAGCATTTTTAATAATTAAAAAGGCCATTGGGTGGGAGGGAGGATTGAGAGCATAGATAGATAGATAGATAGATAGATAGATAGATAGATAGATAGATAGATAGATAGATAGATAGATAGATAGATAGATAGATAGATAGACAGACAGACAGACAGACAGACAGACAGACAGACAGACAGACAGACAGACAGACGATAGATAGATCAATCAATAGAGATGGATGGATGGATGGATGGATGGATGGATGGATGGATGGATGGATGGATGGATGGACGGACGGATGGACGGACAGACAACCTTTTGAAATTACTAGCCCCTTTTCTCCACCCCCTAACCATTTTCTCCACCCCCTAACCATTACTCCACTCCTTAACTCCGAAATGTTAATGGTACATTTGAAAATCCTTCCTTCCTTCCTTCCTTCCTTCCTTCCTCCCTCCCTCCCTCCCTCCCTCCCTCCCTCCCTCACTCCCTCTCTTCCTATCCCACCTTTTTGATTGTTGACTCCTCTAGCAACTCATATCAAAAAACAATTCCCAGAGCAATCCATTGTCATTGTTTTGATAGGTTAGACCCAGGGGTCGGCAACCTTAAACACTCAAGGAGCCACAAAGGTCCTAACCGGAAGCACGCCCCCCTCCCCCATTCAATTCTGAAGCCAATCAGAAGTCCAGTTCCCCTACCATAGAGTTTTCTCCTAGCACGGTGTCCTTTTTCCTCTACCTGTCCTAACCGAAAGCCCTATCAAGTGTGGAGCCCAACCGTTGACAGGGAGCTGCAGCAGAGGGATGAAAGAGCCACATGCGGCTCCAGAGCCACGGGTTGCTGGCCCCTGGGCTAGATGCCCCCTTACAGCTTTCTTTTTGCCTGGTGAACGGTTTGCTCCAAAGTCTTCCCTGTGGCTGAGGCTATTTCTGTGGAGTCCTCGGTGCTCTTTCTCTCTGCTTGGTTGCCAAGTTCTGGTGATGTTCCCCAGTTGGGTCATAAAGCTTCTGCAGGCCAAAATAATAATAATAATCCCAACCCACCCAGTTCAGAGAGCACCAAAGACTCCCCAGTTCAACCCTGAGCTACCAATATCCCCTTCTAATGGAAGAAGGTCTTTCGGCCCATCTCTTGATGGACTAGATTGGGACAAGGAGAGCCAACCGGCGTTGGAAGCCTACTTTGATTTCTTGGCTTGTGGTCCTCCATTTCTTGGAGTGCCAGAATTGTGGCTTTTATTGCTCTGGGCTGGTGGCATCTGGCCAGCTGCTGCTGGAAACAGAACAAGAGGGGGGGGGAGAAATGCATCTTAATTTGAGAAGGCTGCAGCATAAAGGAGTGGTGGTGGGGACGTCAGAGTTTGCAAGATTAATTTTGTCTTCCTTTTTCTCCCCTCTTTTGATTCCACTGCCAAGGA